>NW_026865448.1:0-91956 GCF_026571515.1 Ruditapes philippinarum | reverse complement strand
GGGCAAAAATTAAAAATATCAACATAACAACATTTTTCCCTGTTTCACATAAAAGTTTTCACCGCAAACGCACAGGACGGCACCGCAGCCACGCACGCACACACACAATTTTATTAAAAATGAAAAAAGAATTTCGGTAACATTGATGAATAGATCATTGGGAATTTACTTATGGTCTAGTACCAATGTACTGCTCATAACGAAAAAAATATTATTATAGATACAAAAATATTTTTGGGAAAATGTGTGCTTTTAAAAATGAAGTCAATGTATGCTAGATTAAGGGTGACAAAGCACTTTCCGTGGTATACAAAATGTCATTTAAATTAAGTTTTTTAGTAAAAATTTTATTTATTTAATCTTGTGCTTTAAAATTTATCGTTGTTCATAAAAAAATAACTATTTGAAAAAATCCCTTTTTGTAAATGTTTGATTTTGAATAAAAACCCAAAAAATTTTAAATCGTATATCAAAGTCATTTTTTTTTTTTTTTGTCAAAATTTTTGGAAAAAAAACCCATACTTATATTATTGGGGAACCGTGTCTCAAATTTTTTCTATCTTTTCCAAAAAATATTACGTAGTCAAACATTTTATGCGACTTTTTTCCCCAATAATATTACGTAATTAAAGATAATTAAGTCGCTGATTGAGCAAAAAAAAATCCTGACAGGGTTCCCCCCGTAAATGAATTTCCTTTATGTGCTTTAAACCGCATTTTAATTCCCTTAATTTTTAAAAAAATTTGCCGATTAAAATTTTAGTCCGCCCCGCATCAAACAAAGTGTCATAAATCGGTTTCTCTCTCGGACCCCTACGTTTCACGCAAAAATAATTGATAAACAAAATTCGCCCCAGAGAGGGTCACAAGTTGCGGTAAATACTTTAACAAATTTTATGACCCAGTGCCATTGCCCAAATTTAAAAAGTGCTGATTAATATCATTTTTATAGCCAAATTTTTTCTTCAATTTTAAGTTTTACTTTCATTTGGTATCTGTCGCACATGTCACGTGACTTTTCGGAAAAATTTTATAGGCACTCAGTGGGGAAATGGAAGCATTGCGCACCGCTAGCGGGGGTTTTTTTAATTGTTTCCTTTTTTGAATTTATTAAATTATTATCATCAGCATTTTTTTGATTACCCCGTGTCACTCTCCCTGTGTTTTCTGTATAAAATTCCCGTTAAAATTAAAAAAAAATAAAAAAAATAGTTCTGAAGTCTTTTAAAAATCCATGGTAGATGACAAATAAAAACGGGTATTTATATTTTTTCCACCAAAATTTATAATGTTCAATATTTTTTAAAAGAAATAAAAGATTTACTGATCATTATGATCTGGGCCCTTTTTGACTTCTTTATCATGAATATCATCTATGCACGGGTAAAGATCAGTTTCTACCCGGGAAAAGAAATAAATTTTATACTTTGTCCCCGATTTATTAGTACTGTGTCCATTTACTGGCGAAATTTTTTTTATGAAAATATATTTTAATTTTTTTTTTTTTCATAAGAATAATCATCTTGACAATCTAAAAAGGTTTAGAAATTTTCAGGGACACCTTACCCCAAATCATATAGGCGTTCACATAAAAAATGTTTTTCTTTTTGTTGTTTAAATTTTTTTTACTTGACATTGTTAGAAAAAAGAGGTTGAATGTAAAGTAAACCTTGAATCCTTTTAAAAAGTCTATCAACTCAATGTAATTTATCAGATTAACGGGACAGAAAATTTTTTCAACATTATGGTATTTTTTGCAACTCATTTTTTAAACAAACCCCCTGGTCGTGCGATTTCCGCTATGTTTAAATTTTTATGTTTCATACATTATGTTACGTACATTGGCCCCACAATTTTTAAATTTTTAAAAAAAAGGGTAAAAGTTGAGATATTTATAAAAGGTTAGTTTTTACGATACATGTTTCGAGTGTTGGGCCGTATGGACCTGTAAATTCACGCCCCTATATGAACTACCCATTTCCCTCTTGTCCCCACAGGGGGCGGGCGTTTTTCATTTAAAGAAGGTTAGGGAATAGCAGATACAAATAGTATAGGTACGTTTTTTAAAAAGTTTTTAAAAAAAAATTTTTTGGGTAAACTTCCAAAAATTTAAAAACGAATGTGTTCAGAAAAGGTTGTAAATCTTTTAGCAAAAATCTTTATTTTAGGTTTTTTCAGTGATTAAAAGACTTCCCTGTCACCTTAAGGAGTAAAAAAATTCAATATTTAAAAATTTCAAAAAAATATTCAATTGAAATACGAGGGAAGTCAGAAAATTCCGGACTTTTTGACCGTCTTCGAAAACCATTCAACATTTAAAAAAAAAACTTTCTACTCTTTTTTTTAAAAAATTTAACCCCACGTCTACGCATTTTTGGGCCCTCTTCGTGGGGCTTTCGTATTCCCCTTTGGGGCCATAACGTGACCTATGTTTTAGGGGTTTTGTAACAGCAGATATAAAGTCGCCCCGGTTTATATTTCTTTTTCCAGCCAGCATATTTTTAGTTCTGGAAACAAAAAAAGTCACAGGGGGGGGGGGGCTGGTCTATAAGGGGAGGGGGAGAACACCCCTTCATAATAAGAGGGCCAAAAAACGTGTATAACAACTATATTGAAAAACTCTGCCCGTTATTGGCAAATGAATGTAGTTTTCACTAATATATAATGTGTGTATATAGCTCCACGTGGAAAGAGAGGAGCATGAAAAGTCCGGATATTTTCTTACCGTCCCTCGTACTTATTTTATTTTAAGAACACGATCAATAAATTTGAAATTCATCAATTATTAAATACTTAACTTTTCGTGTACAGACTCAAACCGAGTCTGCCATTTTTGTGCAATACTATTATGATTAATGTTTCTAGAGGATCACTCTTTCTCTAATTTTTGGGTCGCTGCGCTTGCGCAAAGCGAGCCAAAGTTATAAGCTACATCTCAGGCTTACTGCGAACCGAATTTCGGCTGAATTATACATGCACGTAGTAAATAGTTCCATATTGTCGGTAACAAGTTAGAAAATCCGTACCTTCATTCATTACAGGAGGGTTATCTACATTTTGAAATGGTCTTATGATAACGAAAATTACAGTAAATTTGTGCTGTGTACAGAAAAAATATCAAATGCGCGATTGAATCAACGTGACAGGTCACTGAGGTCAAGCCTAGCTTCTTCCACAGCTTGATTCGACTTTCGTTATTTGATACAGACATCCAGGATATTTTGAAGAAATTTGTAAAGTTCTTGAGTAATTTTGACCAGTTTACGCTCGATTAAATAAGAAAGATTTTTTTATGAAACTGAACCCACCCGTGAGATTAATTTTTGAAGATTAATTTGTTTTTATAAATACAATTGGTCCGGTAACAGGTCCGATTCGCACAGTGACGATTAGTCCGAATTTAGTGACGATTCGCCCCACTAAATTAACAAAATTTTTTTAAAATACATTTGGACTGTAAAATATTATGGTTTGGGTTATTTTTGTTTTGATTTGTTTGGTATAATCCTTTATATTTTAATAGATCACAGAATAAAGGTTTAACAGAACTAAACAGTATTAATAATAAATTATTGAATTAAATCTGGATTCTCATTTGTATCAAATAATATAGTTATGATATTTAATATAGAACTTTCAGAGTTTTAATAAATAAACTAGATAATAGATTGATGTATAAAGATAAGTATGATAATATAATTGATTTTTATTTTACTATAGCTATTCGTTTCTAGCAAGCAGATTGTCCATACATTGTCATTATATATATAACGTTCTATTGGCGCATGGGTATTTGTTCGCATGACATTATATATATGGCAGATTGGTGGAATCAAAAATTATTGTTTATGTTTACCATATGCATATCATAGAGGAAAAATAGAAATCCGCTTAAGAACAACCCAAATGACACAATTGAAAATGTTGCAGGTTCGGTTTTTGTTTTGAGGCTAAACAGTCACTAGAATGAAAGTTACTGTCCTTGCCCCCTAGCACATACTTGGCTTTAAGGCCCATTATGCCTCAAGACAATGATTTTTAATTTTAATTTCTCAAAGCCTGTTATTGGTGCCTGTTATAACTTCCAAAAAGTTACTCAATGGGCAATTGATCTGAACACAACTTTTGCCTCAGCTGTTGCTTTTTTAGCAAATCAGTATAGTTAAGCGTGATTTAGTATTTTTGTGGAAGTCAAAAACACTACTTTGTTTACAATGCAAAAACAGTAAGGGGCCTTACATGTATGTAAGTTCTGTCGCTAGAGGAGGTGTCTGATTATTCTTTAGGCTTAGTTCTCACACTGACACTAACTGAGTTCAAATATTTTGGCAACATTCAGTTTTTATAGTCTTATAATTACTCCTAATTATTGGAAACAATCTAAACCAAAGTTTTTGAAAAAACCGCAGAAAAAAATACACAGAATCTTGAAGAACAGTATCCTTTTTGTTTCAAGTTCCCCATTCTTTTTTTTTCATGAAGGGAACACACCAATTGTATTCTTTTTGGGAATCATGACGCCACTTTTCATGGAATGGCACTACATGTCAGATTGGAGTTCCATGATCACTGCCATAGAAAATACACTGTAATGTTTCTAATTTAAAAATTTACCATTACAATGTTTAAATGTTTGAATACTGCTTAACCTAATGCTATTGGGTGTGAACAGTAGCATGCACTTTCAGTACTATCGCATAAACTGGCTCAAATCAAACTGAGTCTGAAGCATTTTCAATATTGCTATTTTGGAGCTTTTTTTTTAGAATTCCTGTTTCTCTTATGTATCATAATTACCTACGTATTAAGCTTTAAATAGCGAATAAAGAGACCACTTAGGGAACAAAACACACATGCAACAACTGGATTTTATTTATCTTTGCCCTGCAAGCCTCTGTCACTCAGTCATATTTAGCCTGTATTTAAAGAAAAGATTCTACAACTAGAATTTTTTAGAAGGTAATTCTCCTGATCCAGAAGTGTTCTCCCACAAACAAGTGCGTGGTTCCCATTCTGCTCTATGCTAGTGCATACAAAAAACGGACGGACGATAGTACTTAGACTGTGTATCTATAACACTTTAATTTACATGATGATTAGGGGATTTTCTAAATAATATGAAAAATTGTTGATATAAGAAAAATATATATATATGAAATTTAAATTGATAACGTGCATGGGATTTGACTGATTTAATTTCACAAATAATCATTGTAAATATTATAAACATGATGATATTGGTCTGAATGGTTAAGGTCAACATTTTTACTTGCTTCTGATTTGTCCCCAATAGTTTGATGCATTGACGTGTTTTGGAGTTGGTATATATACATGTACATGATGTAGCTGATTTGACTATTAAAGCCTCAAATGATTTAGATAAGCTTTAAGTTGGAATGCTTTATTGTTGATATGAAAAATCATTGAATGTTAAATAAGAAAATGTATTTATTTCAGGTGTGTGATATAATAAACTGTTGTGTGACGGTTTTAAAATGTGACATGGTCAAGACATCAACAATATGATCGTATTTGTTCAGTGTTAATTGGTTCTCTTAAATGTATTTGTTTATGAAGAAAAACCCACATTTATTTTATGGGAGCTCTGGAAAATTTGAAACACATATTTGACGTTAAGTAGTTCAACATTTAAGAACAAACACTACGTGTCAGGAAGTATTTATCCTGTAAAAAGCAGTATAAAGCGCCAGCTTTTTTTGGCAATGAAATGCTGTTGTTTTTTTTCCTTGTGTCAGCAGAATGATATGCACACATATTCTATTAAGAATTCATTCCAGAATTAAATTGAAAATTGTATATTTGGTGCTATTCTAATTCTATTCTTCCCAATACATGTATGAATCAAAAGCACTGTTCATTTTTTGGGACATTTTAATCACTATTCAAGTAATCAATTCTGGAAAACAGAGGCGCAGTGCATAATCTGAAATTTTTGAGCAAGTTTTACAATATTTAATGATTTCTCCTTTGGTTACAGAGAGAAACAGTTTCTTCTTTTTGTATCTTATTAATATTGAAAAAATGTATAATTTGCTGTCAGTTGTGTGTTATAAATGTGTAGTACATTTTAACATTATCTTCTGTTTAGTAAAATTAATCTATAATAATTAAGGTAAACAGAATGCTCTGGTAAAAAATATTAGAAAAATCTCTTAAAAAGACACATATAATGTGTCAAAGATAAATAATTTGTAATTCTTATAGAAAGGTACAAATAAGTGTGGTTCAACTTATGTTTTTAATGATGTTTTAGAGCATTTTAAATGTTGGTAACAACTGAAAAAGAGTAACCTGAACCAAACGTCATGTGTTGTAAAGGTAGCAAAATGTGAGGCAAAGTATTATTTTTGACTTACAAATACAAAATACTGAATTAATGTAATTATATCCAATTGCCAAGAATAACATTATCTACATTGTACATGGTCCAATGAGTACATGTAACTATTTAGAATGCAACAAGATATGTAAAAGGAAAGTTTTGAAAAAATAAAAATGTTATCTTTATCTAAGGTTTAAGGTGGACCTTTAAAAAGTTTATTTATTTTATATATATCTTAATGCACGATATCATATGTGCGAAAAAAAATTGTGTGTAAAATGATTAACTTGGGCTTGCTTTAATACTGATTACTTGTGCATGATCTTTAATATATTATAAGACATTAAATTTGTTTTGCTTTTTTTAGGTGACTTCTGTCATGGTTACTGTTTGTAACAGTGAAGGTACAGTACATGTAGGTTCAGAACAAGTTATATACATGTATACAGGAAAAGATAGCTCAAACTGGTAGTTTGTTTATAGCAAAAAAAGTGATGAAGTTTCAGCCATGAAGTTCTTCCATCGTGATGATGAATCATCATGATCCTATTTAATAGATTCTTTGCAATTATCTGTAAGGAAGAGGTTTCTGCTGCAGAGAAGAAAAAAAAAATCATACAGGTTTGTTCTTTTTTCCAATAATAAATTTAGGTCTGTTGTTGAATTGCATGTACATTAAAGGTCTTTCCTTTCATAAGGTTCTACAGGTTTGTCATCTTTGTGGTAATTACCTGATTCCCTTTAGTAATTAATTACAGTCATCAAACTTTTTAAAACATGTTTACTGTAATCACTTGTTGCATGGTGCATATGCCTGAAAGCCTAGGATTTTGTGACAAATATCATCATGTTTTACTATTAGATTATGTGGAAAAATGATTGAATAAATGAATTATAAGTTTAAGGGGTTTTTTCCAAATTTTCAACTTGCACCGATGTTGTTTGTATATCAGGGTTTTTACTTTCTAATGTTTGACTGATATCATTGCAGACCTTTACTAATTCAAAATCATGAACAAAGTATTTAATTAAACATTTTCCTTTCCAGAATTACATAATTCATTGTAGGACTAGTAATCATACAAAAAATATATATTACTGTAAACTGTTACAACTACGAAAATTAAAAAATTGAAATGTATGCTCATAGTGAAATGATCCATTCAAAAGTTAAATTTTCAATTATTTTTCTGAAAAAACAAATAACAGATTATGCCCTTGCTTCTAGTTTCTTTTAATTTGAACAAATTATGCTGTTTAATTGTTTTTCTAAAACCTTGCTCCCACTTTGCAGTAAGAAGTTGCCCACTCTTGTTCAAATGAAGCTGTCTGAAGTACCAAAGTAGAACAATGTATTATTTCTTGGAACAACTTTAATTGAAGTGAAGCTTACTATGTGAAGGAGTTTAATTTCTGTATTCAAAAAGGAAACTTCAGCATACAGAATATACCAATTTTAGGTATGTACACTTTAAATTTTTCACTGGTTATCCATCTAAAGAAAGCATCGAGATACAAAAAAAAAGCGATAATAATTATTTTGCCTGACACCAGAATACACTATGGTTCTGCTTGCAGTTAGAAGTGATGTTCTATTCTTGTACAGCAGCATTAATTGAAACAATATTTGTCCTATCATTTTAATTGAAAGAAATTGACAATATTCTTGTTTGTTTTTCAGCAGCATTTCGTAAAGTTAATTAAGTCTGTGTATAATCACACCATCCATTGCTTGCTTTTGATTTTCTTGTGAGGGGCAGAAACTAGCATTTTTACATAGTGGTGTAAGCTTAACTATGATAATTCATGCAAAGATATGTATAAAGAATATATATATATATAATATATATAAGAAATATGTCTTCGATTTTACTGGTAAATTGTTATGTATGGAGCACATGTCTTTATGATGTTGAATATATTCAGTGCCAGATAAACAATTACTTGCAACATGACAAATATATTGTTATTTTCAGATATTTGTAGCTTTCAGTTATGGGAGTACAAGACAAGATTAATTTGAACTGGAATCCTTCAGACGTTGACATAGCTAAAGGGTTTCGCAGTTTCAACTATAAATGGACATTTAAATTAATATACATTGGTTTTTATTTTATACATGTATTTGTTAATATTTTTGTTTTCCATTATTTCCCAATATTGTTAATTTTGGATAATTTTAATGCCGCAGAAAACTTGTCGGTCTTGGAGTATGGCTGTTTAACAAAAACAATACAGAGTGTTCGTCAGAAACAATGAAATTACAGTTTTGCTTGTTAATGAAACTAATTTACTCATATAAATATATCATTTTTGTAAGTATGAAAGAAATTTGGAAACATATCATATAATGGGTATTTGTTTCTTTTTGCATGCAAGATCCAAATATATTTCATAGAGTGAACAGGCAGATTTAATATTTTCATGAAATGGCATTGAAAAAAGCATATACAATGTATACTTTGGCACAATGGTTGGTAAATGGAGGCTGCTATTTTTACTGTGACTGAAAGTAGTTCAGATATAACAACCTTATTATGTCCGAGGTCTATAGGCCATCATACAAGCAAAGAGAGCAGATTTTTTTTTTTTTTCTGTGTAGAATCATTAGATTTTCAATGTTCAGATTTGAAAGTGGATTCTGTCATTATTTCCTGAATTTGTTTAATTTCCTTTCATGATTTGCAATATTAATTATCTACTTTTTATTTATCACAATTTTTTCTGAGAAATAAATGTATTTTCCCACAAAATTTCTGTTTTGTTTATAGGCTTTTACATCCTCATTCAAATAAGGGTCTGGCTACTTTTGAAATTATACTTTATTGTGAAATAATCTAAAAGTAATGTCATTTTTTTACTGAAAGCATGTTATAAGTTATGGTGTTCAATTGATTTCTGCAGGACAACTTATGAAGGAAATGAAGTGAGTTGACATTTGCCATGTTAGTATCAAAAGCAGATTTAGTTTCAATAAATTATTTTTTGATGCTGTTATACCCCTTTTTAGCTCGACTTTTTTCTTTTTAAAAAAATAGAGGTATTGTTTACAGGTCATGGCATTGCCGAGGTCATCCACAAAACTTATATTTTGAATCATTACTTTTTAGCTCACCTGAGAGCAAACGTGCTTCATGGTGAACTATTGTGATCCCCCACCATCAGTTGTCGTGGGTCGTCAAAAATTTTCTTTAAACAAATCTCCTCCGAAACCAAAGACTGCACAGTAATAAAACTTTGCAGGAATGACCCTACAGTTAGTGCCCTTAATTACTTTTGTCCAGTGCATAACTTGAAAACTAGTACATGTAGTTTGAATTCAATACAAATTCATACAATGGTCAAGCGAAATGAGAGAAAGTGCAGTGTACAATAACCATTACTCAATCTGCAGTATTTTATAGAGTTATTGATCTTTTTCCTTGTCTTTCTGGACTTATTATAGAGTAATTCAATAAAACTTCATCAATGGTCAACCACATTGAAAGGAAATGCAACATACAAGAACCACAACTTACTATCTTTAATTGCCCACAAACATAACTCTATTTCAATTCTTTTACAAGGTATTCTGTTACATCCTAATGTCCAAAGCAGTCTTGTGGGGGTATTAATCACATTAAGTGATAGTTCTATTTTTAACTGATCATACTTTACTTATTGTTTTGTGAGAATTTCATGAATCTCTCTTGATGAAATTGTGTTATTGAAAAGTCATGTATTTACAATCTCTGAAAGTTTATCCCTGATGGAACACTTATTACTAGTATGCATATAAACAGAAAGATTTTTCAACCATTTTCTTTTCGAGTTGTTTGAACACTATCCAGTCTATATGCACAAGTGTTAATTATAACTTGAATATCAGATTGGTAATAACTATAATCCCCAAGAATGAGCATGTTTTTCATATGCCTTATAAGTAGATGAAATTATCAATGCTTAGTCATTGTTAATAGAGGACTTGGTTATCTACTTCCAGCTTTTGCTTCTGTCAGTAGTGTACTCTTAAAAATTTATCCAACTTTCAAAGTATTATTTTGAGGATATAAAGCAATTTGGTTTTTCGATCTCAACTGAACCATTTGAGAAAAAATACTGGTTTTTAGTACTTTTGATAAACCGTGTTGTAATTGTTGGATGTCAATGATAAATCTCCCTGAATAAAATCATATGGCAAAATATTGCACTTTCCTTTGTACTCAGTCATTTCCACTTGAATATAACTTGACCCTTTAAAAAAAGTTGCAAAAGGACAGGAAATTTGGCCTTTCAAGTGATCACCAGCAATATAATGTCATATAAATTTGTCAGCGCAAGCGACCCTCCAGTGCTTTCAGTGCTTTGATTTTATTTAGCACTGCTTATATGTAAAGTAGTTGCGTTCTGAACCATCGTTTTCTCATGTTTTTAATCATCACATAATGTTGACTGTATAATGATACATTTGATTGTTAATATGAATTTGCTGATTTGTTTTTTTAAACAATTTGTGATATAATGTCATTACGTTCTTTACCCCTTAAATCCTGTCTGACCTGAAAGTGATTGACCTTTGCCACCCGTATACTGTCGCGAAGAACGCGATAATATTATTGTTTATTTTGTTTTTATCCGCCGGCTTGGCACTTAATTGTTGTGACCGCCGGGTATTTGTTGTAACCGCCGGGTTTGTCACCGGCGGGTTTATGTTTAATTATATGTACATGATTTTCATGATTTTTACGTGCCTTACGTGGTATATAAAAGGAATTGTTATCTTGTTTGAGTTAGTTCGTTTTAGTTCGTTAAAAGAAAAGGATTGTTATGTTGAAAATTAAAGAAATAAAAGTTTAAAGGAGGAAAAAGAGTTCTTTTAATTCCAGCGTAGTAAAGATTGCTACATTGATGGTCCCGCGAACCGGATAGAAAATCGAAAATAAATAAGTTCTAAAATATGGAATTAAATTCAAAAGAGTAAAAAATTGTCGGAAGTTCATTCAGTGATTCAAAATGGCGAACCTGAAAGGTGTGCGGACTAGATATCTCAACATCTTAAAAACGGAAATTAAAAATGCGCAAGTGATTTTGGAAAGTGATATTGATTTTAGTGACAAAGAGGAATATATTAATCGTGCTGAAAAATGTGTCGAGAAAATGAATGTTTTCCGTGAAAAACTTGAAAATCAAACGGATAAATTGATATGTGTACTTAGTGAAAAAGATGACGAGTTGATAAAATCTATTCTTGATGAAGATTGCACAATTTGTGAAGGAGTTGTGGATATGTGTTTCTCTCTTAACAAATTGAAGGAGAAATTTGTTGATGCAAAACATAAAAGTGAAACGGTAAGTGCACAACAAATTTTAGAACTACAGCATGATATGCAAAATATTGTTGTTAGTCAAATGAAACAACAACAGACAATTCTAGAAATGAACGAGAAAAAAGAAGCGATGCGATCATCGGTAAAGTTGCCAAAGTTAGACTTGCTATCATATAATGGTGATAAGCTTAAATGGTTGGAATTTTGGGACTCGTATGAGTGTACAATACATAAGAATAAATCGCTGTCAAATATTGAGAAATTCACATATTTGAGAAATAAGCTGTACGGAGAGGCAAAACGTGCTGTAATGGGTCTCGCTCTTTCTGACGAAAATTACATGTTGGCAATTCATATCTTGAAAGAACGTTTCGGAAATATACAAGAAGTGATTGATCTACATTACAATCAGATGATAAATTTAACTCCAGCCTGTAACAGAGTTGAAAGTTTGAGGGGATTTTTCGACCAAGTTGAAAAACATCTTCGAAGTCTCGAAGTCCTGAATCAAAACATAAATCAGGATGTATTTGTTTCTATGATACGTTCGAAACTACCTCAAGAAGTTTTGCTTCAACTTGAAATGCATAAAGGAACAGAGGATAAATGGACAGTGACAAATCTTCGCGATAAGTTCAAAGCTTATGTGAATGCTCGTGAGAAAGCGGAGCAAAAGCTACCATTCTCAGAATCACGGAGATATAAACAAATGAATTCTCCTAACCAGCAGAAGCAAAGAGGTAAAGTTTTCTACGGAAACCAGAGTACACAGGACCATTCAGGTAAATCTTTAAGTTCAGCTGAAGCTCTGGTTACAAGTGAAGTAAGAAATGTTGCTGACAAGAAGTTTAAGAAATGCCGGTATTGTGATAAAAAACATTGGAGTGATGAGTGTCCTACTTTTCGCACGATTGCAGAACGAAAAGGAAAACTTATAGGAAGCTGTTTAAAGTGTCTTAAATTAGGTCACAATTCCGCTGAATGTAAAGGAAAAAAGAATTGTGTATACTGTGGTGGATTTAATGTGCACCATCGTAGTTTATGTCCTAAAAAGTTTAGATTAGGTGAATTTTGTGTTGTTAATCCTGAAATAACAGACTCATTGAACAACAATGAACTCCATGAAGAAAGTGCTCTTGTGTCCTGTGATGAAAGTGTTTTAATGCAAACAGCAAGAACGGAAGTAAAAAGTCCATTTGGGACTACGAGTGAAAATGCACGTATTCTGCTTGATTCGGGATCGCAAAGGACATACATTACAGAGTCTCTAGCGAGCAAACTTGGAGTAAAGAAATTAAAAGAAGAAGAAATAAAGTTAGTTACCTTTGGATCGGACAAACCTAAGGTAATTAAAACATATTCTACAAAAGTGTGCTTGAAACTTAGTACTGGCAAATACATTGAAATAATGCCAATATTGTACCGGTAATTAGTGGAAACGTACAGAAAAAATCAGCTAAATTATTTTCTGACGAACATATGAAACATTTGTTCACAAATTTGAACATGGCTGAAGATCTTTCATCAAATAAAGAGTCATCAAAAGTGGACTTATTACTAGGAAATGATTATTACCTAGATATTGTAATGTGTCAAAGAATGGAAGTAAAACCAGGACTTTATCTCCTGGCTTCAAAGCTTGGTTGGATACTTACAGGCCGAATACAGGAAACAAGTGTATATGAAAATGAAACAAATATGCTTATTCTTACGCATGGATCAAATGTATGTGTAAGCACCACAAATGTGTTTGCTAGTGTTGATTCAGTTGTTCAAACCAAACCAGAGTTGGAAGACTTTTGGAAGATCGAATCGTTAGGAATAACAGACAGTCAAGATAATACAAATGATGAAATTGCTTTAATGAAATTTAAAGATACATTAATATATGACAACGGAATGTATCAAGTAACATGGCCTTGGAAAGAAGAAACTCCAGAATTGCCAGAAAACAGAGAGCTAGCATTGGCTCGATTGAAATCAAATATAGCAAGAATGAAAAACAAACCAGAAGTGTTGAAAAAATATAATGAAGTGATACAAGACCAACTTAGTAAAGGTGTAATCGAGAAAATAGATAGAAGTTCGATGAGTGATTTAGTGCATTATATTCCACACCATGCAGTAATTACCCCACACAAATCAACTACCAAATTACGTGTTGTTTATGACGCATCTGCAAAATCAGATAGAAACAATAAAAGTTTGAACGAGTGTTTATATCGAGGTCCAGTTATGATTCGTGATCTTTGTGGATTATTGATGCGTTTTAGACATCATCAAGTGGCATTGGTTTCGGATATTGAAAAGGCTTTTTTACAAATTGGCCTACAGCAGGATCAGCGGGATGTCACACGATTTCTGTGGATAAAAGATATAGAAAGACCAATTGTCAGTAGTGATAATGTTCAAGAATTCAGATTCTGTCGTGTTCCATTTGGTATAATATCAAGCCCCTTTTTGTTAGGTGCCACTCTTGAGAGCCATCTAGAAACATACAACAACAACATTGCTGACAAAATTAAAGGTGATATCTACGTTGATAACGTAATTACAGGTACAAATACATGGGAAGAAGCATATGATTTGTACAAGACTAGTAAAAGAATCTTTGCTAATGCCTCTATGAATCTGAGAGAATGGGCATCAAATAGTTCTCAATTAAATGAAATGATTCCGACAACAGACCAAACAAAAAGTATCTCTATCAAAGTACTCGGACATACATGGGATACAAAAAACGACACACTTACTCTAAATGAATCATCTGTGTCGAGTGATGAAAGCATTTTGACAAAACGTATAATTTTAAAGCAGATTGCATCTGTTTTCGATCCTCTAGGATTGTTGTGTCCAGTGGTGCTGGAAGGAAAGATCCTTCTGCAATCAATATGGAAGAAAAAATATGATTGGGATGATTTAATAGAGGATGATGACATTTGTGAAATTTGGTCAACTGTGAAAAGTGATATAAAATCGATTTCTGATTTTAAAATACCTCGATCTGTTTCACTGCAGAAGTACGACGAAGATACAGAATACAGATTGTTGTGTTTTTGTGATGCTTCGACAAAAGCATATGCTACGGCAATATATTTACATCAGAAAAGCAAATTAGAAACAAAAGTTGATTTAGTGTTTGCTAAAAGTAGGCTTGCGCCTTTGAAAGAAATAACTATCCCAAGATTAGAATTAATGGCAGTTTTGATAGGAGTGCGCTGTTTGAAATTCGTGAGTAATCAGCTACAGTTAAACATCAAAGAAAAATACTTATGGACAGATTCTAAGTGTGTTCTTCACTGGATCCAAAGTAAGAAAGAATTACCAGTGTTTGTAAAAAACAGAATTAGTGAGATAAAATCAGACGAAGGTATAAAATTTGAATATGTGTTAGGCAACCAGAACCCAGCGGATATAGCATCAAGAGGCTGTTCGGTAAAAACAATTAGCGATGGCAAACTGTGGTGGCATGGTCCATTATGGTTACAAGAGCCAGAAGACATGTGGATAAGTGTCAAAAGTGATAGTGATATTTGTGATAAATATGAAAACGACAATTCAGAAAAAGTTATGACTGTTTCTGAAAAAGAAAATAATGACTTAAGTGTTCTTTCGTCACCTTTTGAAATTGACATTGCAAAGTTTTCTTCACTTACAAAACTGTTAAGAGTGACAGCATTTGCTGTAAGATTTGTACGAAAACTACGAAAATTGCCATGCTGCGAAAGTAAAAGCTTAAAATACGTTGAGCTTAAAGAGGCAGAAGAAATTTGGTTAAAACATGTTCAAAGAAAACATTTTGCGTGTGTTTATGATGCCATTAAAAATGAAAAGAAAAACAATTTGCGGATTCAGTTTGGTCTCTTTATTGATGAAAAAGGTTTATTGCGATGTAAAGGTAGATTAGAAAACGCTGATCTGACTGAAAGTGCAAAACATCCAGTGCTTTTACCGAAAAAAGACCGTCTGACCTATCTCGTGATTGACAAAATGCATAAAGATCTATTACACAGTGGTGTTTCTCAAACATTAGCATATACAAGACAAAGATTTTGGATTCCACATGGTCGAGCAGTGGTAAAGTCAGTGTTACACGTGTGTTCAACATGTCGTCGCTTTGATGGTGGCCCATATAAGATTCCACAAATGCCACCACTACCTACATCGAGAGTCACGGAATGTAAACCCTTTTCACGTGTAGGACTTGATTATTTAGGACCACTTTATATCAAATCTGATAAGGGACAATCAAAAGTGTGGATATGTTTATTCACCTGTTTTGTAACACGAGCTATTCATCTTGAAATAGTGATGGATATGTCTACAGAAGAATTTCTACTATGTCTTCGAAGATTTATTTCTCAAAGAGGCACCCCTGTTCAAATATTGAGTGACAATGCGTCACAATTTAAAGCTGCATGCTCCGTTATTGAAAAAATCTGGTACAAAATGCTTCAAAGTGAAGAAGTGCAAACATATGTGTCAAATTCCAGTATCAAATGGAATTTTATTACCGAACTTGCTCCATGGATGGGAGGTTTCTATGAAAGACTTGTAGGTTAAGTAAAAAGGGTGTTTCGGAAAACATTAGGCCGACGGCTTCTAACATTAATTCAATTACAAACATTTGTTAAAGAGGCCGAAGCGGTTGTGAACTCAAGACCCCTAGTTTACGTCGGCGATGACGTCAATTCAAATATTGCATTAACTCCAAGTCATTTCTTAACATTAAACCCCAGTATCGGTATTCCAGAGTCTCATATAGACGAGAAAGATACAGATTTTATAGCGCATTACAATTCAAGTGATCGCCTAATGAATATATGGAAAAAAGGTCAGAAATTACTCAACATGTTTTGGGTTATATGGCGCAATGACTATTTGTTAAATCTTCGAGAAAGAACTCAATCAAAAATTAAAACGGGTCGAGTTCAATCACATATTGAGCCATGTGTTGGAAATATAGTATTATTAAAAGAGGATTTACCTCGCGGAAACTGGAAACTTGGGAGAATAGTGGATTTAATCCCAAGTCAGGACGGAAATGTACGCTCAGCAATGGTTAAAATACCATCGGGAAAAGTGCTGAAACGTCCACTCAAACTATTATTTCCTATTGAGATGTCCTCAACTATCAATCATAAATTAACTCAAAGTACTGAAAATGATAAAATAGATGAATACGAGCAAATATCGCGCCCGCCCCGCAAAGCAGCAGAAAGTGCTAAAATCTTGATCAAAAAGCAATTAAATTGCTAACGAATAAAAGTCGTTTTTATAAAAAAAAAATGTCGCTTACAACATGTGTAATTTTAAAAAAAATGTATACATCGGCGGAGCATACTTGGCGATAAAACATTAGCCATGAAATTCACGCGCAAAGTTTTAGACGGCGGAGCATAGTATTAGAGTGAAAACTACAACATGAAATTCACGTGAAAATCGTGCGGCGGAGTAAAAAATTTGAAAGATTTGCACGAAATTTTTATAAGTATAATACAATAAGAATTGAATCATTATGCTTGTGTCAATTGACCAGAAAGGACATAAAAAAAGAAAAAATGCCTTTGTGCTATTGCGATACCTGCAATAAAAGTTATAAAAATATAAGAAATTTGAAAAGGCATATCAAAGAAAAGCATACAATCTTAGAATATTGGAACTGTGTGGAAAAAGATTGTTCGTCAAGATTCATAAGAAGAAGTTACCTCAGCAAACATTTGATTTTAAAACACAGATATGGAGCAGACTTGGCAAGGGATGCAGCGTTACGTGCAAAAAGAGGAGATTTAAAAGAGAGTGAATATTATGAAGACGTGAGCGAAGATGAAAGTATTTTTAGTTTGTTAGCAGAAAGAGATGGAAATCACGACGAAAAACAGTTTGCTAACACAATCTTGGATTTTGACCTGACTCTTCTGCAAAATGATGAACATTTAACCAATAATTATAAAGATGAAGAAAAACAAAAAGAGTGTGGAATACCTAATGAAGAAAATGAAATGCAAGCAGAAGATAACGATGAGAGAGAATGTGAAATAAACGTAAATGATATGGAAAATGAGGAACGAGATGAAACAAATGATAATAGCTTGGTAGAAGATGACAACGGCGGCGAACTTGACTATAATGATTGTGAACAGGAAAGTGATTACATTAATACGCAGCAAAGAAGTGAAGAAAGTGATCATGATTATATTAGTGATAACGTGAGTGCTACATATGATATAAATAGTGACGTAAGTTCAAAAGATGAAAACAACAACGACTATGAAAGTGATGTTTGTGATAACCAGTATAGTGATATAAGTGTTGAGGATGATGAAGTGATTTTAAGCAGTGATGGTGAGTCTGCACATGGAAACATTGACAACAAATGCACCGATGTAGTGCCGTCAAAGGCTACAACAAGGACTCAAACTTTGATATTAACATTTACAAAGAAGACGACATACATTGGACAAAATGAAATTGAGACACACATGAGTGCCGATCAAGAATACTATGATGATTTTGAGTAACTATAAACTTTGGCCGGGAGTGTCGCGAAGAACGCGATAATATTATTGTTTATTTTGTTTTTATCCGCCGGCTTGGCACTTAATTGTTGTGACCGCCGGGTATTTGTTGTAACCGCCGGGTTTGTCACCGGCGGGTTTATGTTTAATTATATGTACATGATTTTCATGATTATTACGTGCCTTACGTGGTATATAAAAGGAATTGTTATCTTGTTTGAGTTAATTCGTTTTAGTTCGTTAAAAGTAAAGGATTGTTATGTTGAAAATTAAAGAAATAAAAGTTTAAAGGAGGAAAAAGAGTTATTTTAATTCCAGCGTAGTAAAGATTGCTACATATACAGCCAAGCAAGTTAAGCATGTACATTCGAGTTGTCTGATCAGCTTTTTTCTATCCTAATACTGAAATCTTATACACTTCAAATGGAATCTCCCAAACTCCATTTCACGGCAAGCAGGTCAATTTTTAATAACCAGAAAGTTGATAAGATAAAGTTTACATCAGATTTTTGGCTTCAGTTGGCTTTTCTATTATAAGATTCTTAGATTCAGTATATCATAATATAATATACATGTACATGTAAAGAATTATTGTTAACCATTACACGAAAGTTATGTTATAAAATGTATATATTTTACTGTTTCCTTTATTATACCTTATACATGTATCATGCTCTTCAGAATGAATAGATATAACTAATACGAGTTATAGTATGTGTGTTTAATTATATTGCTTTATCTGAATATCTACGGAAGCGTATCAGGGCCTACAGTTGGTGAGACGTTTTGCGCTAAGTCGACTTATTTTTATTTGCATTGATAAGATGTTTTTGCATTTCTCGATAAAATTTAATGACAAAGATCAGGAGCTTTGAGGCATTGCAACTGAATTTTTCTCGATGAGCTTGAAACTTTTGTCTCTTCGACAAAAATCCTGTCGAAACTTCTTGATTTCACGACTTTGCTGAAATATTTAGTAAGACGCAAAGACGTTACTCGCATTGATAAATAGCTCACGTAATTCCACAAAGTCTTTTTGCAATGATTAAAAACTTCTACGTATTACGTATTAATCATCTTCATGGAATGTTTAACGTATTGTGTATTAAGTATAACGTCTTCATGGATTGTTTTTGGTCAAAACGAGAAAAAACAAGTTGACATGACATGAAACTTTAAGATAAGTGGAGGCCCTGATAAGCTTCCGTAAATATCATATACATGTAAACTCTCTTTGAGAAGTTTTTTTTAATACGGTTTATATATATACTCGATTGACTTTACTATTATAAGACACATCATAATATAATAAAAAAGTAGATATGCATGGAATTATTGTTAACAATTGCATGAAAGTTATTTCAGAAAATGTATATAATTTATTGTGTCTTATCATATACAATGTACCTACTATCATGCTCATCAGGATGAATAAATATAACTAACCGGAGTTACAGTATTTGAGTTTTATATTCTAACTGCATTGCCTTATCATAACAGTTACAAGAATTAATGATCTCGAATTCACGATTTCAACAACACGAATTTATGATTTCAACTTGAAGAAATTAACTTAACGATTTTACGTTTTGAGTTTCACAAGATCAACTTGACAAATTCGTGATTTCAACTTCAAGAATTCTTGATAAAAAATTCATAATTTTGTAATTATAGTGAATTCATGAAAGTTAAAGCAGCACGCCTCCATATTCATGCTAATTTTCATTAAAATTTTGAAAATGTATTTGAATGTGTAATATTGTGAAGGGACCAAAAGGAAGCAATTTACACATTATCAATGGCACTTACAAACCACATTAATTACCAAAAAGTGGTCAAAATAAGCATCAATAGCCTTTACTGCGTTAGTAACGGAGTAGTTATAAATACTGAAAAATCCATCATTAATCACACATTATATTTCAAATATTACTTGAATTTTTGAAACTTTTTACTTTTCCTTTCATCTTAGTTCATTTTTGCTCAAGTTTGACTTCATTGAAATATTTTGGACTCATCTGGGGCCATGTAGCTTTAAAATCTTAAATTGAGTGGCTATGCAAAATATCAGACAAAATATAAAATGCCAGACATTTATAGAATATAAATGACAAACAATTTAATGACATACAATAAACAAACATTTTATGGTATATAAATGGGTGACATTTGGCTAAAAGTTATACTCATGTCATGTTATATAACATGTGAGCAGGGTAAAACGTAAATAAATGTTTCTCAATAGTTCGTTGGGCCAAGTTCCAATCCGGTCTATTTATTCAATGTACAATCATTTATGTCTCTTTATATACGCCCCAATAATGCCTATGGAAAAATGCTATGTCTAGACGCAATACATATACAATAGGCTCCTTATCATATAGGCCTCATAACCTCGAGCTCTGATCACCTTCTAGTACCGCCCATAGTTTTCTCGTTTAAGGCACAAACAAATTTTACTTCGGTGGTCGCTTTTCATGGAATGGCACTAAAGTGCCACATTGAAGATTATATGATCATACCCGTATGATGTTTCTCCATGGCGGATATAGGCCCTGGCTTCAGAGCTCCACCCACCGCCTGCTCAGCCCAAAGATACAAAGATACGTTCATGAGCTGGAATAAACGCGTGTCAGTTTCATGCACTTTAGTCATAGTGTACACCATTATCAAATCATTTAATGCTGTCGCACACGCTGTGTGTGTGACTTTGAGTCTATTTATACTCGCCACCGGTTGCCTGTATGGTCAATTCCTCCAGAAAGGTATTAGTCTTTTTACATTTTATATTTACATTTGTATCTCTTCTTGTATCTTGAGGACACAGTTTAAGCTGCACGCCTCCAGATGAGCCAAAATATTTCAAGAAATTCAATTTTTAGAAACATGTATTCAAATCTTAGGAAAAATAAAAAGATTAAATATCTAATTTATTATTTACATGTTATGTGCGATTAATGACTGATATTGCGGTAGAAATCACTTTAATTCCACTGCGTTACTAACGCAGTATGAGGTTTTTATGTATATTTTGACCTCTCTTTGGTAATTTACGTAGATTGTAAGTGCCTTTTGCAAGGTGTAAATTACATTCTTTGTTCACTTCACGTTATGTTACTTTTAAACACATTTTCAATTTTTCATGAAAATTTGCATGAATCTGGAGGCATTCAAAAATTTTATTTTGCAATGATTAAAACCTTCTACGTATTACGTATTAATCATAACGTCTTCATGGAATGTTTTATGTATTACGTATTAATCATAACGTCTTCATGGAATGTTTTTGGTCAAAACGAGAAGAAACAAGTTGACATGACGTGCAACTTTTAGATAAGTGAAGGCCCTGATAAGCTTCCGTAATTATATACGGAAGCGTATCAGGGATAATTATATTATGATATGTCTTAGAATAGATAAAGTCAATTGAGTATATATAAGCCGTATTTAAAGAAAATAAACTTCCAAATATATAAGGAATATATGATATATGTATATGTATATGATATTCTACGGAAGGTTATCAGGGCCTCCACCTATCAAAAGTTTCACGTCGTGTCAACTCGTTTTTTCTCGTTTTGACCAAAAACATTCCATGAAGACGTTATGATTAATACGTAATACGTAAAACGTTACATGAAGACGTTATGATTAATACGTAATACGTAGAAGTTTTTAATCATTGCAAAAAAAACTTTGTTGAATTACGTGAGCTATTTGTCAATGCGAGTAAGGTCTTTGCGTCTTACAAAATAGTTCAGCAAAGTCGTGAAATCAAAAGTTTCGACAGGAGTTCTGTCGAAGAGACAAAAGCTTCAAACATATCGAGAAAAAATCAGTCGCAATGCCTAAAAGCTTCTCATGTTTGTCAGTAAATTGTATTGAGAAATGCAAAAACATCTTATCAATGCGAATGAAAATAAATCGACTTATCGCAAAACATCTCACCAACTGTAGGCCCTGATACGCTTCCGTAATATTCAGATAAAGCAATATAATTAAACACACATACTATAATTCCAATTAGTTATATCTATTCATCCTGAAGAGCATGATACATGTATCACCGGGTGCATGTATAAGGTATAATAAAGGACACAGTAAAATATATACATTTTATAACATAACTTTCATGTAATGGTTAACAATAATTCTTTACATATACATGTATATTATATTATGATATATCTTATTATAGAAAGTCAACTGAAGCCAAAAAAACTATTGTAAACTTTATTTATCAACTTTCTGGTTATTAAAAATTGACCTGCTTAATTCGTGAAGTCGAGTTTGGTATATTCCATTTGAAGTGTATAAGAGTTCAACATTAGAATAGAAAAAAGTTGTTCAGACTGCTCGAATGTATGTGCTGGCTTGGCTGTATACGGGTGGCAAAGGCTAATCACGTTTAGGTCGGTAAAGGTATAAAAAGAACGTAATGACATTATATCACAAATTGTGTAACAAAAACAAATCAGCAAATTCATATTCACAATCAAATGTATCATTATACAGTCAACATTATGTGATGATTTAAAACATAAGATAACTATGGTACAGAACGCAACTACTTTACATATAAGCAGTGCTAAATAAAAAAAATGGAGAAAAAGTGATCCTTTGGTAAGGTAACACTAATCACAATAGTATTACACGAAAATGGCAGACTCGGTTTGAGTCTGTACACGAAAAGTTAAATCTGTCGAAGTTAAGTATAATTCAATGATCCATCCATCATATATCATCATACATTCTTGTTTCATTCTTTAATAACTTTGTGTGTGCGTGCGCGTGCGCGTGAATCTTTTATGTGAAACAGAGAATAGTGCTGTTATGTTGATATTTTGAATTTCTGCATTTTTCTATTTTCAACACAGTTATTTGTAACAACAAAAAATGATTTATCACGTGAGACACATAATTTATATAAATAGTCCATATCTATCTTGTATGATGACAATATCTGACCTCTTTGTGATATCTGTACAACGGTTTTTGTTTTGCTGCTACACACCAGGATAGTATCAGAAGGACCAACTGCTACACCACATGGTTCCTGTATCTGATCATCCTTCACTACGACTCTTGTGTCTGTCTTGATATCATATATGTAGACAGTATGCTCGACTTTATCTGTTATCACCACTTTGTCACTGCTCTTTATGTAAGTACTATCGCTAGTGTCTACAGGATATGATTTGTTTGGAAAGTTAACACCAAAATCACTCTCCTCTCCTGTCAATGATACAATACGAACAGGTCTTGGTTTACCACAAGTCCCTACAACGAAATGTCTATCATCTTTCAAACATATACAGTAATACATTGTGTTCACTTTATATGTTCTTCTCGGTGTTATTTCATTACATTTACTAACGTGTAAAAATTCTATATTGTACCCTACACCTTGTGTTATCGCTATTTCCTCCTCAGATACTACAACAACAGATAATGGTATGTAAGACAGCTGATATGATCCTTCTTTCTCAAGCTTATCATTGTACACTAAACATTTCTTGTTCGTGTTATCAACAGCCACCAGTCTACCATCAGGTAGAAAATCTATACCTGTATATAACGGTACATCTGTGTCATTTTCTGTCTTCTTCAAAATAATAGCAGAAACTGGTGTTAATTTCATCATCATGTTAACAGAATTAACCTCTCCCTGGTGATGAAACTTGAATTGTAATTGTCCTGGAACATATTCATTTACAGGTAATGGCGGCAGCTTTATTGTGTCGTCAAATTGAAAAGAAATGTTCACATTCTCTAATCTCTGACATTCCTCCTTGATGTTTCTGCAGAGAGCGTTGACTTTACTCTCCATTTTCCGTTCTGCTATATATTTCTGTACTGGAGTTCCATTTTTGAAAATATTTTCAATCGTCTCTAAGCACTTTGTTACATCAGCCAAATGTTTCTCGTTTTGTGTTTGCTTCTTTGTCAGATATCGTAATGTTTCTTTCTGCAGAATTTCAGCTCTTTTGTTAACGGAATCTTCTAGATCGACAAACATATTCATAACTTCGTCTCGCATTTGTCTAATTTTTACTTGTATTTCTTTTATATCTTGAGCAAGTTGATCTTTTGAAGAGCAAATCTGTCTCGCAACGCTCTCAGCAGCTTCCTTAGCTTCCTTCAATTTCTCCCCTAATGTAGAAATTGGTGAGGTTATTTTTTCGGCAATCTTCTCAATTTCTACAACGCTGTGACATTTTCGATGATTAACAATGGCACACTTACTGCAGCAAAGCTTCTTTTCATCTTCACAGAAAAATTCTAAAGAACGTTGATGTTCATCACATAAATCTAATGCCTTTGTTTCAAACGAAATACTTGCAACATCAGCTTCTTTCACGCCCACCAATTTATGATTTTTCAAGATGGCGAGCACGTTGTGTACATTTGAACAATCATTACATTGGAATTCATTACAAGTTGAACAAAACTTGGTTGACACAAATGTTCCTTCACACGACCAGGAACTTCATCATCCTCTTCTATTTTACTTCCATTCTCCGCCATTTTGTGTAACGATTATATTTTCCCTATTTGAGAAATTAATCTCGAGGTCAATACACAACGACACTGTATTACAGCTTAGATATTAAGAACATTTTGTTTAGAAACAAACATTTTGCTTGTGTAATGTGTTACCTGAATGTTGTTATTTGTTTCTTAACAATGAGCAATAGAAAAACATTTTTTATAATTATGATATTACAGATTATTTACAGTTTCCTCATTTCTGAAAATAAGCCCTTCTAATGGCAAAGTCTTAGTTCAGAAATATATCCATAACTCATAAACCACACGGTAAATTTTATTTAAATTTTGCATACAGGTGACCTTGAAGACATATAACTGTCCTATGTTGTCAATTTTACAGTTCCTTATGGTGCCCATTACCCATGGTCTACCTTAACTTATAACGGTTAAAGTGACATTATCCCCATTCAAAGGTATTTAGTCAGTGAACAGTTGAAGATATAATTTACTTCACATGAACAATATATAACTGAAATATCTGTAAATATCCATTGAAATTTACCTGTTACATTCAAATTAAAAATAATGGGAGTAGCCTTTTTAAATTTCAGGTTGATATTTTGTTATATTTAACATTTTACAGTATCAACTGTCGGTCTATCAAAATCATTACAGTCAATCTTAGAAATACAGTTAGTTCAGCTCCAATTGACGATGAAATAATGAGTATAATTTGAATGTTTATAACAGTCCTTTATGGAAGCCCTGGAGGGACATTTGAAATTAATATTTAAAACTTAAAACTTATTATTTAATTCTTAATATTTAAAATTTAATTCTTAATATTTAAAAATTAATTATTAATACTTAAAAATTAAGAACATAATACATAAGACGCGGTATTTGAATTCAACGGTCTCTTGCAAAAGGTTGCTACACGAAGAAAAATTGGCTAATTCGATATAGCTGCTTACAGGTAATTGCCATTATATATATATATATACAATAAACATTCCGAGAAATATTATATCTCGATTGTTATATTTTTCATGCTAACAGTTTAAACCATAAAGATATGTTAAGTTTATCATGGTGCCGTTTTACATTTTATTGACTACATGGTGCAGTTGAGATGTTTATCAATACATTTTGTTCTGGTTGAAGCTTTAAAACTGACAGAAATGTACCTCCTTGTCAGGGGTTAGGTTTGTCTAACGATAATGTTTAGTTGTAGGTGGTGGATAACAATATTACATGTTTACAGCCCCAGCCCTTTGTTTTTATAACACTATATTTCATTTATTTATATTTCTTTCAAGGTCGTAAACATGGAGATCCCGTTGCTGTTCGCCTTTATCATTTTATTGAAAGTGACTCCTGTGTCAACAGATGTGTCATCCCTATTGCCATCTGGAAACGGACGCACCAGGTTAGAAGTGATTACGCAGTACTTTCATACTGACTTCATGTATGCATAAATTGTTTTACCACAACATCCGTCAGATACTTCGTTGTAATTATTATGTGCGCAGTTTAGCGGGGACGGCTTATGGTACCAAGGTGGATGAATACGTTGACAGATTTGAGAGCTCGTGGACGAATTGATACGTCAAACCCTTTTCATGCAAAATGCTTGCGATTTTATTTAGCGGATGTTCTTCAAGCGGGACTTTATCGCATTGTATTCACTGGAATTTACACAATGTGCGACCACAAAAACATGTAGACATGTGCACTTGTATTGCATTGTATTGGAAGACCAGAAATAAAATGTTGTTAAATGTACTACATGTTCTACTGATTATGGTGTTAATATTGATTTGTAGGATATTGAATATGAAACAAATCCAGATGATTGAATATTAGACAATAATATATATACTTTTAATAAATAAACATTAATGTTCACAGTTTTCCGAAGTATGTGCTTTTTATGTTTAACTGCTCGTTAAAATTTCTAGGCCGATCTCGAGTTCGCTTTACTTTTTGTTAGAACAGGCCATAAATCAAACGGAAAAAATAATAAAAGAACTTAAACACGAGACCTCTCTTGAAACATTCTGATTCTACATTGATGATTGCATGACAAATCTTAGAATAAACATTGCTAGAAATCTAAGCTAAACCGTATGTAGGAAATTAGAAAATAAACCATATTAGCTTTTTTTAGGCAGTACTATTTTTAACTAAAAATAGTACTGCCTAAAAAAAGCTAATATGGTTTGATTTATGGCCTGTTCTAACAAAAAGTAAAGCGAACTCGAGATCGGCCTAGAAATTTTAACGAGCAGTTAAACATAAAAAGCAAACATTCCGAGAAATATTATATCTCGATTGTTATATTTTTCATGTATATATATATATATATATATATATATATATAATGGCAATTACCTGTAAGCAGCTATATCGAATTAGCCAATTTTTCTTCGTGTAGCAACCTTTTGCAAGAGACCGTTGAATTCAAATACCGCGTCTTATGTATTATGTTCTTAATTTTTAAGTATTAATAATTAATTTTTAAATATTAAGAATTAAATTTTAAATATTAAGAATTAAATAATAAGTTTTAAGTTTTAAATATTAATTTCAAATGTCCCTCCAGGGCTTCCATAAAGGACTGTTATAAACATTCAAATTATACTCATTATTTCATCGTCAATTGGAGCTGAACTAACTGTATTTCTAAGATTGACTGTAATGATTTTGATAGACCGACAGTTGATACTGTAAAATGTTAAATATAACAAAATATCAACCTAAAATTTAAAAAGGCTACTCCCATTATTTTTAATTTGAATGTAACAGGTAAATTTCAATGGATATTTACAGATATTTCAGTTATATATTGTTCATGTGAAGTAAATTATATCTTCAACTTTACATGACATACTACTAATAAAAGATATCTTCTGAAAATAAAGAAGATACCAAAACAATATGCACAATTGTAAATTTGATCTCGAAAAACACGTTTCCTAACCTTATTTAGTTTCATTACTCGTAATCCAAATATAGAATTCATGGAAATTTAACTTCCGCGTTCCAAAGTGATCTAATGTTTTGTAGCAACGACATGTAAAACATTCGAGGGATAACATTAAGATCTGGAACAAGATATTATGTCTTACATGAACATTTTATTTCGTTAAATCAGTTATAAACCGTGATTTGTTTCATTGAAATATCTAAGTTTCTGCTGTAATACAGTGTCGTTGTGTATTGACCTCGAGATTAATTTCTCAAATAGGGATAATATAATCGTTACACAAAATGGCGGAGAGTGGAAGTAAAATAGAAGAGGATGATGAAGTTCCTGGTCGTGTGAAGGAACATTTGTGTCAACCATGTTTAAGTAAGGATAAGCAAACTGTAGCTGACAAGTTTTGTTCAACTTGTAATGAATTCCAATGTAATGATTGTTCAAATGTACACAACGTGCTCGCCATCTTGAAAAATCATAAATTGGTGGGCGTGAAAGAAGCTGATGTTGCAAGTATTTCGTTTGAAACAAAGGCATTAGATTTATGTGATGAACATCAACGTTCTTTAGAATTTTTCTGTGAAGATGAAAAGAAGCTTTGCTGCAGTAAGTGTGCCATTGTTAATCATCGAAAATGTCACAGCGTTGTAGAAATTGAGAAGATTGCCGAAAAAATAACCTCACCAATTTCTACATTAGGGGAGAAATTGAAGGAAGCTAAGGAAGCTGCTGAGAGCGTTGCGAGACAGATTTGCTCTTCAAAAGATCAACTTGCTCAAGATATAAAAGAAATACAAGTAAAAATTAGACAAATGCGAGACGAAGTTATGAATATGTTTGTCGATCTAGAAGATTCCGTTAACAAAAGAGCTGAAATTATGCAGAAAGAAACATTACGATATCTGACAAAGAAGCAAACACAAAACGAGAAACATTTGGCTGATGTAACAAAGTGCTTAGAGACGATTGAAAATATTTTCAAAAATGGAACTCCAGTACAGAAATATATAGCAGAACGGAAAATGGAGAGTAAAGTCAATGCTCTCTGCAGAAACATCAAGGAGGAATGTCAGAGATTAGAGAATGTGAACATTTCTTTTCAATTTGACGACACAATAAAGCTGCCGCCATTACCTGTAAATGAATATGTTCCAGGACAATTACAATTCAAGTTTCATCACCAGGGAGAGGTTAATTCTGTTAACATGATGATGAAATTAACACCAGTTTCTGCTATTATTTTGAAGAAGTCAGAAAATGACACAGATTTACCGTTATATACAGGTATAGATTTTCTACCTGATGGTAGACTGGTGGCTGTTGATAACACGAACAAGAAATGTTTAGTGTACAATGATAAGCTTGAGAAAGAAGGATCATATCAGCTGTCTTACATACCATTATCTGTTGTTGTAGTATCTGAGGAGGAAATAGCGATAACACAAGGTGTAGGATACAATATAGAATTTTTACACGTTAGTAAATGTAATGAAATTACACCGAGAAGAACATATAAAGTGAACACAATATATTACTGTATATGTTTGAAAGATGATAGACATTTCGTTGTAGGGACTTGTGGTAAACCAAGACCTGTTCGTATTGTATCATTGACAGGAGAGGAGAGTGATTTTGGTGTTAACTTTCCAAACAAATCATATCCTGTAGACACTAGCGATAGTACTTACATAAAGAGCAGTGACAAAGTGGTGATAACAGATAAAGTCGAGCATACAGTCTATATATATGATATCAAGACAGACACAAGAGTCGTAGTGAAGGATGATCAGATACAGGAACCATGTGGTGTAGCAGTTGGTCCTTCTGATACTATCCTGGTGTGTAGCAGCAAAACAAAAACCGTTGTACAGATATCACAAAGAGGTCAGATATTGTCATCATACAAGATAGATATGGACTATTTATATAAATTATGTGTCTCACGTGATAAATCATTTTTTGTTGTTACAAGTAACTGTGTTGAAAATAGTAAAATGCAGAAATTCAAAATATCAACATAACAGCACTATTCTCTGTTTCACATAAAAGATTCACGCGCACGCGCACGCACACACAAAGTTATTAAAGAATGAAACAAGAATGTATGATGATATATGATGGATGGATCATTGAATTATACTTAACTTCGACAGACTTAACTTTTCGTGTACAGACTCAAACCGAGTCTGCCATTTTCGTGTAATACTATTGTGATTAGTGTTACCTTACCAAAGGATCACTTTTTCTCCATTTTTTTTATTTAGCATTGCTTATATGTAAAGTAGTTGCGTTCTGTACCATAGTTATCTTATGTTTTTAATCATCACATAATGTTGACTGTATATTGATACATTTGATTGTGAATATGAATTTGCTGATTTGTTTTTTTACACAATTTGTGATATAATGTCATTACGTTCTTTTTATACTTTACCGACCTAAACGTGATTAGCCTTTGCCACCCGTATACAGCCAAGCCAGCACATACATTCGAGCAGTCTGAAAACCACTTTTTTCTATTCTAATGTTGAACTCTTATACACTTCAAATGGAATATACCAAACTCGACTTCACGAATTAAGCAGGTCAATTTTTAATAACCAGAAAGTTGATAAATAAAGTTTACAATAGTTTTTTTGGCTTCAGTTGACTTTCTATAATAAGATATATCATAATATAATATACATGTATATGTAAAGAATTATTGTTAACCATTACATGAAAGTTATGTTATAAAAATGTATCTATTTTACTGTGTCCTTTATTATACCTTATACATGCACCCGGTGATACATGTATCATGCTCTTCAGGATGAATAGATATAACTAATTGGAATTATAGTATGTGTGTTTAATTATATTGCTTTATCTGAATATTACGGAAGCGTATCAGCGCCTACAGTTGGTGAGATGTTTTGCGATAAGTCGATTTATTTTCATTCGCATTGATAAGATGTTTTTGCATTTCTCAATAAAATTTACTGACAAACATGAGAAGCTTTTAGGCATTGCGACTGATTTTTTCTCGATATGTTTGAAGCTTTTGTCTCTTCGACAGAACTCCTGTCGAAACTTTTGATTTCACGACTTTGCTGAACTATTTTGTAAGACGCAAAGACCTTACTCGCATTGACAAATAGCTCACGTAATTCAACAAAGTTTTTTTTGCAATGATTAAAAACTTCTACGTATTACGTATTAATCATAACGTCTTCATGTAATGTTTTACGTTTTACGTATTAATCATAACGTCTTCATGGAATGTTTTTGGTCAAAACGAGAAAAAACGAGTTGACACGATACGCTTCCGTATATAATAAATAAAGTAGATATGTATAGAATTATTGTTAACGATTACATGAAAGTTGTGTAAAAAAATGTATATAATTTATTGTGTATTATCATATACAATGTACCTACTATCATGCTCATCTGGATGAATAAATATAACTAACCGGAGTTACAGTATTTGAGTTTTATATTCTAATTGCATTGCCTTATCTAAATGTCATACATAACAGGGCAAGAATTAATGATCTCGAATTCACGATTTCAACAACACGAATTTATGATTTCAACTTGAAGAAATTAACTTAACAATTTTACGTTTTGAGTTTCACAATATCAACTTGACAAATTCGTGATTTCAACTTCACGAATTCTTGATAAAAAAAATCATAATTTTGTAATTATAGTGAATTCATGAAATTGAGTGACTATGCAAACATCAGACATAATATAAAATGCCAGACATTTTATAGACTGAATATAAATGGCAAACGATTTAATGACATACAAAAATTTTAACAACATTTTTTGTTTTAAATGGGGGAATTTCAAATTTATTCATGCATTTATTTTAAAATGTGAGAAGGCCCAGGGAAAAACGTAAAAAACATTACCATGGCTCCTTATTATTAGGCCTCGTAACCCCGAGTCTGAGCTTGACACCCTTTTAGTACCGCCATATTTTTTCGTTTTTAAAGGACAACAATTTTTATTGGGGGGTTTTTCTCTTTTTATAAAATGGCTTAAGTGCCCATTTAAAAATTAAGGGTCAATCCCTATAAAGTTTCTCCATGGCGGATATAGGCCCCGGTTCAGACTGCACCTCCCTGCTCAACCCAAAAATACAAGATAGTTCATAGCTGGAATAAAAGCGTTCTTTCATGGGAATATTGTCATGTCACCCCCTAAATATTTTGCTGTCACCCCTTTTTGAGCCTGTCCCGGTTGTTGAGCACATGCTGTGTGTGTGTGTATTTGAGTTTATTTATAATCGCCACCGGTTACCTGTATGGACAAGTCCTCCAGAAAGGTATTTGTCTTTTTACATTTTGGAGGACACAGTTTAAGCTGCACGCCTCCAGATGAGCCAAAATATTTCAAGAAATTCAATTTTTAGAACATATGTATTCAGATCTTAGGAAAAATAAAAAGATTCAATATCTAATTTATTATTTACATGTTATGTGCGATTAATGACTGATATTGCGGTAGAAATCACTTCAATTCTACTGCGTTACTAACGCAGTAAGAGGTTTTTATGTATATTTTGACCTCTTTTTGGTAATTTATGTAGATTGTAAGCGCCGTTTGCAAGGTGTAAATTACTTTCTTTGTTCACTTCACGTTATGTTACTTTTAAACACATTTTCAAATTTTCATGAAAATTTGCATGAATCTGGAGGCCTGCTGCTTTAAAGAAAAACTACCCAATTCCATAAGTTTCTCCTGGTTCTTTAACGTGCCAAGTGTTTAAACACTCATATTGAAAATCACATCCGAAAGACTGATTAGTAATTTTAGCTGGCCAGCCCCGGAATCGAACCCCCAATAACGTGATTGCTCGTTATGTAGGCTGGTCCATTAATATTTCATATTTCAGACTGCCTTTAATAAATTTAAGTTGTAATTACTTCTTAAATATCTAAAAAAATTAATAGATTCATTGATAGAATAAAATGCTTATTAAATATAAGTGTTTTTTTATCTTTTGTAGAATAAAAAGCAGTATTTCAAATAACACATTTACATTGGTAAATCGGCTAATAAGTTAATTATTTGTCAAGTAAATTGACTGTTGATAAAAAAATAATTTCAGACACTACAGCTAGTACTAGTACTGCAGAAAATTGGTGAGATCCAATTCACATGTGCATATATATTCTTTATTTCAATTTCACCAATGTAGAGAAATAAAACTCGAATAGTAGTAAAGACAAATTAATTATAAGAAATAAATTGCCCACGTCTATTACATTTTTTTCACATGCACAAATTCCTGGCCAAATCTCCAAAAACACGCGCTTTTCCCCTGTCAAATAGTTTATGTCGACAGATCAGCCGCCAACCCCAGCAGCTAACCCGGCCTGTTCTGTCTGCTCCTGTTTCTAAATTAGAAATTTCAGCATTTAAATTTTGAATACCGCTTTAGTCGGTGGCAGGGGGGCGTGATCAGTAGCTTGCACTTTCCAGTACTGTCCATCTGGGACAGAATATAACAGGTCCTTCCCAGTTTCCATAAATGGGTTCAATCAAACCACGGATTTATATACGATATAAATCCGTGATGAAACCAAGTGTGCAACATTTTTGGACTTTCTATTTTCTCTTCGTTAGCATGCATGCCTTACATTTGTTTTGCCTAGAAGTAAAATATGTCGGCAAACAGTATTTATAGGTCGCTCACGGAATAGAAAAAAACAACACCACCACAAAAAAATGCTGATTTACGGTATCAGGATGTCACGTGACGATGTAATGACTCATGTGACTTAATTGTAAGTCATGTGATATCAAATTATTACAAAAAATGGCGGCTTGCAAGACGGGAGTAATTTTATCGGCACTGGCTTTCTTTGGTAAGAGAATTTGTTCAATTTAATATGATTATTCAAATATTTCTAACTGAATAACTCGAAACTGTTAAGTGGTAATTAGAACAATGTTCTTTTGCGACTTCCATGCTTCTGCAAAAAATCAAACTTGAAAAAAACTGAAGCGTCTTTGTTGACATGGCACATGGGCTATTTTCCAGTTTACGTATTGTTTTGAAATATATGTTGAACACTTTCGTCTGTAAGGGGGTTACCACTACCACAGTATTCGCCTCGCGCAAGATTCATGCAGCTCGTTGATGGTCCCAGTGAGTCCTTCTGACATTGAAGGACAGTGCATTTTCCTTTTTTTTATAGATTTACATTTGTCTGAAAATGCGAATATGGACAAATGTGATAAACCTGTAAATGTTTAAATTTTTAGAAAGTCAATGATATATATGACAAACGTTTACAACCCCCCCTCCCCCACCCAAACACACACAAACACACATACACCATTTGATTAACGGAGGATACATACCAGAAGGTTACGTACCATTTTTGGAGGTTACGTACCACTTATATATTTTGGAGGATACGTACCATATATATAATTTATATAAAATACAAATGATATAGAGCATAACAATTATAAAAAAAGACCGAATTATAACTTTAATATGTGGTTTGTTTCATTGTACTGTTCAATTTCGGTTTAGTGTGTGTAATTATATTAGTGTTATTAATTATTTTTATCGATTGTTCATTTCAGTTTTATGTTACCTGTAAGATGATTCTGGGCTCTGATGGAAGGGCCAAGCCCTTTTTAAGCCCCTCTTCTTTTGACAATCTTTCACTACTTCTTCTTATTGCTCTCACCACTTCTATGTTTAATTATATATACTTTTATCTATTTCTGTTCACTCTGCTGTATAATTTTAACAGCATAATTTTTCAATAAACATTTTAAACTTTATATGGAGTGTCTCCGGTCCAGTGTTGGTCTAGTTTTATTTTAAATTCATGAACACTTTTTGAGTCTACTACATTATTTGGCAAATTATTCCATGTTTTAATTACACGTCTTGAAAACTGATGTAGGCAATGAGTTGTTCTACTACGAGGCATTTCTAGTTTTAAATTATGTCCCCTTGTTGATGCCGAATAACTAAAAAAAATTTCAAAAACACAGTCATCTAAGCCTTTTACTATTTTGAAAGTCTGAATCATGTCCCCTCTTAATCTGCGATGTATTAGACTTGGCAGTTTAAGCTTTTTAAGACGGTCAATATATGTCAGATCTTTTAATGATGAAACTAGTTTTGTTGCTCTTTGTTGAAGTTTTTCTAGACTTGATATATCTTTTATAAAATATGGATTCCACACAACATTTGCAAATTCAACATGAGGACGAATCAAAGCTGTATACAATTTCACAAAGGTGTATTCATCTAAAAATTCAAAAGACCGGTTAATAAGGCCTAAAATACTATTTGCCTTATTAATCTTAGTAGAAATATGTTTGCTAAATTTAAGATCTTTTTCAAAAATAACTCCTAGATCTATGTAAATAAGATTTGTTTATTATCGTTAATTGTGGTTTGTTGTTTATTCTTATGTATTCATACCAGAGCTGCATTACTGGTACTGGTACTGGTACTGCAGTACGTACTGCAGCAATTTTGCAAGTACTGGTACTGATACTGAATTACTCTTACAAAATTTTGCTACTACTGGTACTGGTACTGCATTACTGTCTTAAAAAGTGGTACTGCTACTGCATTACCCAGTACTTTTATTTTTGATTAAAATTAAAAATAACATCAATTTTTGTCATAAAATAAAGCTGTAAATTACATTAACTATATTTTATTTTTGTGAAAAGGTAAGTTATCAAATCTAAAGATAATTTGCTGCAATATTCCTTCAAATGTTAACATAGTATTCATCATAAAAAGCACCAAAGACTTTAAGTAAAAAATTAAATTAAGATAAACAGACTCAGTAACTCTTTACCCTAAAATATCATTATTTAAATATTTTATTACTTTGTATTTACTAGTAAAAGAGCAAAATAAACACTAATTAATTTCTTCTATTCTAAAAAATCCCATTTCAAGTGAAAAAAGTGATGTTGTTAGCACCATAAAAAGTTGTTATTTACTTTGATTTAAATTGAACAGTTTGAAGGTGTGAAAGGCAACAAAAGACTGTTGTGTTTTAAATAAAGATGTTTGCATTGTATTTATACAGTTGACTGGTTACTAAACAATTAGATATGACATTAATTAATATGTTGTAAATATTGTTTATAAAAAGTATGTTAAAACTATATAGTTGTAAATATGTTATGTTAACTTTAAAGCAGCACGCCTCCAGATTCATACTAATTTTCATGAAAATTTTGAAAACGTATTTAAAGGTAAAATATTGTTAAACGAACAAAGATAGTATTTGACACATTACAATCAGCACTTAAAATCCACGTTAATTACCAAAAAGAGGTCAAATCATGCATAAATAGCCCCTACTGCGTTAGTAACGCAGTAGAAATATGGTGATAAATACTACAAAATACAGTCATTAATTGCACATTAGAAATAAACTATCACTTGAATCTTTAATTTGTTTACTTTTCTCAAAGTTTAAGTAATTTTTTTCCAAGTTTAATTTTCTTGAAATATTTTGGGTCATCTGGAGGCATGCAGCTTTAAAGTAAATTATGATTTATTTCTTTGCTGAATAATATTTGTAATTATTTGTTTGACAATGTATTTATTCAAACTTTGATGAATATATAAAAGTAATGGTACTGATACTTAATTACTTCACCAAAAAAAGTACTGGTACTGCAGTACCGAGCTAAAATCTAGTACTGGTACTGGTAATGGTACTGCATAATTTGCCAAGTACTGGTACTGGTACTTAAGTACTACACCCTTAGTACTGATGCAGCTCTGATTCATACATATTTAATCTCATTACAAAATACAATAAATGCGCAAATTTGAACAATAAACCTGATAGTTTCACACCTAGGCAATCTCTGCCACATGGAAATTTAATAAATAAAAACATGGACATGATATATTTTATATTAGGCCCCAGTAAGAATACTGTTCCACAGTTTTGGCATCCTTAAGTATAGCCCAGTTCACATGTCTCAGTTAGTTTAACCGATTAGATCTAGTTGATTTTCTCGATATGTCCACAGACACTTGTGACTTGGGGTTATATGAGTTGCTCCCCTTCTTGATCCCCACTTATATACATCACAGTTAAATTTAATTTGCAAACTTTACGTCATTATCTCATATTATTTCTGCATATTATATTTCGATGTATAATATTAATACAATACAAAACATCAGCGGCAAACTTTCGATATCAATAGCAGATAATTTAACAATAATACTTATGTATTTAATGAGAATAATAAGCTCCCAGTCCCCAAATACTTTAAATCATGAAGTTTAATGACTGAACACTAATAGTGATATTCACCACCATTTACATATCGCTTACAAAAATCACCATATGACAAAGAGTAATGTATATGTCATAATTGAAAAATTCTTTTCACTCTAGGAATATGCTATGGGTTGCCTAGCATAGTAGAAGTGAGAGAAGATCCACCAGTATGGGGTGAGGTATACAGTGTACAGGGTATGCTACAGCTTCCATATGCAGAAATTAACGAACCTTTCTCCAGCTGGTATGACTCAACAAAGAAAAGGAGTAGGATTGACTACTATGGAGGTATGCATGATATTTTAGTGTAAAATGCAGGGCAGGCAAAATCTGATTTTGACTTACAAGTACTTGTCTATTTTATCTGAAACCTTTCCTTACTTGCCTGTATGATATTCTTAAAGTAAATTATAAAAACAAAATGTCACTTGTCTGTACAGGTTGTGGGACAACCTGGGAAATATGGACAACTGATTTTCCCACTCTGAATTTAACTGATGTTTAACTTTTTAAAATCTGCTCCTGCACCATCTGAGTAAGTTTTAAATGTTAACTTGATAGATGTAGACGACAGAGAGCTGTTTTAATATTAAACCATCCAGCATCAAATATATTACAGACATGATCATTGAAATACTGGTAAACTAGTTGAAAAGTTTAGTTGCCTTACGTGATTGTGATAAATTAAGAACAAAGCAGACTGAGGTTTTCTTTTCTGAATAGGATGATTTATTTTCTTGTACATGTACTATAATTATGATTGTGTTGCTCAACATATTATGATTACCAATTATATGAATTTTACTGGTATAGACTGTTGCTCATCAAATTTTCCAGTCAATGCCAGTTGATACATATAAGTAAATTAGTTACATACAGAAAATAGGTGTGTGTTAGTCTAATATCATTTTATCCTTGACAAGTGCTAAATATATATAAATGTGGGAAGAAAATGAGAAAAAAAAATAGGATAATGATTTGATTATTTGTAATCATATGGTTTATTTCTAGGTATGGTCATGACTATACAAAGAGCAGACCTTGGTCAGTATGGGGAGGGTTATAAAGTTGCCCCACTGTCAACATACAAAGTTCGAAACTTGATGAGCTGTTTCAATATGCCAGGATTCTCTGAGGCCCCCGTAGACATACAGGTCACACTCCCAGATCTTACTGGATTTCAGGTAATTAAATTTTGTTAGCATTATCTTTAAAAGTTTGGAAATAGCCAGATTCCTCGGGAGAGCAATGTAAAAGATAATACATGTAGATGATCCTGGCTGAATATGTTTAATTAATTAAAGCAGCATTTAATCATAAGCATTATCAGCAAGCCATTGAACATTCATGGGATAAACCAGTAATATACATGTATAATGACAAAAGTTCAGGGCTATCTTAGGTGTGATGATACAGAATTTATTTTTCCCGCAAAAAAATATGTTAAGTTATAAAATTTGTATTATAAACAGGTTTGGTTAACTTACAGAAAATATACTACCGACAGAAATATATTTTCTTACAGTATACCAATATTTTTTTGTACGGTCAACTATCATTATCTTGACACCCCTTTTCTCGATAGTCGAGATAACGAGTGTAGACTGTATGTACTTTCATGGTCGAATGGCTTCAAAAATTGTCTATGTAGGTTGGAGTCTTGACAGAAATGTTGAAAAATTTCTTGTGGAGGAATACATGTATATCCAATTGAAAAAATTCAGCTAACATTAAGGTCATTTGTTTAAGCCATGTGCAGAGGCATGTCCATTTTGTACCAGTGATCTTTCTGTGCCAATTAAAAATTAACAATTAAAATATGACTTTGAGATTGTCAGTTTCATCAGAAACCCAACTTAAAAAAACTTGTTTTTGCCTGTTATAATAATACACAATGCGGATAAATATGTAACAAAAAAAATCATGCCTGAATTTATCATTTTACCAATAAATTTATAGGTACATGTACATGTACTATCATTTTCAATTGTTAAAGTGATTTTACGTCCTTGTTGTGTTTCAAAAATACATTAGCATTACCCCATATCTTCCTGCTCACCTTTTTGAAAACTATTTAATACAGGGAAGTAAAAAAATTAAATCTCATATAAAATACCTGGTATTATACTATAATACCAGGTATTTTATTAGTCCCCTACCGGTTTAACCGGAGGGGACTTTAGGTTTACCCTCCGTCCGTCTGTCCGTCTGTCCGCCCGTATGTCAGTCCGTCAGTCCGTCCGTCCACAAAACTGGATCCCGCGATAACGCAAAAAGTACTGAAAATATTTTTATGAAACTTGATATATGGATAGATGGCAGTATGGAGATTATGCACGTCTTTTTTTTTTCTTCCTATGTTGAAAATTCTGGTTGCTATGGCAACAAATAGTCTAAAAATATGGCAAATTTAACACATAAACTGGATCCAGTGATAACTCAAAAAGTACTGAAAATATTTTTATGAAACTTGAAATATGGGTAGATGGCAGTCTGGAGATTATGCACATCTTTTTCTTTTCTTCCTATGTTGAAAATTCTGGTTGCTATGGCAACAAATAGCCTGAATTTCAAGATTTCTGATTTAAATTTTTCAGCTTTTTCACTATATGTTCTTTATTTCTTAAGGTGTTTACTTCAAACTTTAAATATAAGTTTCTGGTCATCAACCACATCATATGTGACAAGGTTTATAACTCTAGCACAAAAAATATCAGTATTACCTCCCTTGAACTTAGATTTTTTAGGGGAAAAAATGTTGTCTTTTTTAAATAACTTCTTTATTTCCTAATGTATCTACTTCAAACTTCATATATATGTTTCTTATTATCACTCGACATTTTTGAGAAGGTTAAATACTCTAGCAAGACTATTTCCAGAATTATGTCCCCCTTGAACTTAGATTTTTTTCGAGAAACTGGTATTTTCACTCCAACTTCTTCATTCCTTATAGGATTTACTTTAAAATCCCACATCGTAATAATATGACAAGGTTGTATAAACATAATTTCCTTACTAAGCATGGAAACTTAACACATTACTGTGATATAGACAAACTTATTTTATTATGTTTTGTGGTTGATATTTTCAAATACAGACTTCATCCTCAAATTCATTATAAATGGCAATACACAGGAGTGACTATGACAATTAAAGAACTTTTTGAGGGACCGGTAGGGGACTACTGTATTGCCCGCAATACTATCAAATGCTTGTTACTATTAGTAAGATCAAATACTGGTGGTTGATTTTTAGCTCGACTATACAAAGTATATGGAGAGCTATCCTACTCGCCCCGGCGTCGGCGTCCGCGTCCAGATTTTAGATTAAAGTTTTGGTGCAGTAAAATATTTTTCACTATAACTTTGTCATTTCTTAAGGTATCATCTTCAAACTTCAAATATATGTTCATTATCATCAACCACATCTTATGTGACAAGGTAACTCTAGCACCAATATTTTCAGATTTATCTCCCCTTGAACTTAGAATTTTCCTTAAAAAATACTATTTTTTACTGTTACTTCTTTATTTCTTAAGGTATCAACCTCATACTTCAAATATATGTACCATATCATCATCCCCATCTTATGTGACAAGGATCATAACTTTAGCACCAATATTTTCAGATTTATCTCCCCTTGAACTTAGAATTTTCATTAAAAAATATTATTTTTTACTGTAACTTATTTTTTTTTTTCTAAAGGGATCACTTTCATACTTCAAATAAATGTACCTTATCATCATCCATATCTTATGTGACAAGGTTCATAACTCTGGCACCAATATTGCAAGAATTATCTACCCATCAACTTAGATTTTTTTTTACTAGAAAAATGTTATTTTTTACTGTAACTTTTTTTAGTTTTAAAGGTATCTACCTCAAACTTCAAATACTTATTCCTTATAATCAATTATATTTTATGTGACAATGTTCATAACTCTTGAAGTAATTTTTACAGATTTATCTCTCTTTGAACTTAGGATTTTCTTTATGAAATATTATAACTTTGTTACTTTTTAAGGTATCTACTTCAAACTTCAAATATATACTTCTTATCATTACATACATGTTGTGTGACAAGGTTCATAACTCTAGCGTGACTATTTCTAGAATTATTTCCCTTGATCTTGGAATTTATTTTAACAAATGTTATTTTTTTACTATAACTAAATACATAATTATACATAAATGATTATTCTTTCATAGTTTTGTCCTCCTTACTGCGTCCAGTATTTTATTAGGCGAGCTTGGCTGTCTCCTGTGACAGCTCTTGTTAAAGAAAATAATCATTGTACATGGAATTGCTGAAAAAAATGTAGTCCCTGCAAAAAGTTAAAAAATTAGAACATATTAAAAAATTTGAATCCTTTAAAATCTTTTAATTATTGTCAGATATCAAAACACATTTACTTCCCCCTTTTCTTTCACTTTAAATATAAGCTACATTTAACTTGTGTTAAGGACCACCCTGAAATAAAGACCACATTATTTTTTTAACTTTTAAAAATGACTTGTAAGTAACACCCTTATACAGCCAAATGATAACGGCAGTAATTAAGTGGCAGTAATATATTGTCTATGCCACCCTTAAAAATAACGGCACTAATGAAGTGGCGGTAATAACTTGTCTATGCCACCCATATATAGACAAATAATTGCGACAATAATAAAGTGGCAGTACTGACTTGTCTATGCCACCCTTGCACAACCAAATGATAGTGGCAGTAATGAAGTGGCAGTGCTAGCTTGTACAACCAGAATGATTATTGTGGAAGTGACAATAATGGCCTGCCATGTCTACCCTTATAAAATCAAGCCTACCTGAGCTTCCAAATGCCTTGTGACTGCACTCCATTCTGTTTGATTGACATATTACAAAAAAACTTGTCAAAAAAGTCAACATTTAAGTTTTAAGCAAATTTATTTAAAAGTATATATGCATGTTGATGATGTACACAATAAAACAAGAAGGAATTGAAATGAAAGCTGCAATAGCTTGTGGTAGCCTCTCATCCATACAATAACAGTGCAATATAAAAACCTTTATCTGTAAAAAAAATTTGTGTCCTTTATTTTAAGAGTGACTTTATACTCAAAGTTAACTGAATTGATTTTGTACTGATACATACATCTAAATAGAATGTACATATTTACACATTTTCCTTTTACCGCTTTTTTAAAAAAAAGTCTACTGAGTGAGGTCATGTGAATTAACTTGTTTTTAAGAAGGAAATAAAATTTCTTTGTATTATTTGTCATCTGTGATAATGAAACCTTCTATTACTAAGATAGGCATTGTAATACCATAGCCATACATTTATGTTTCCTTAATTATGCAGGAACACTGATTGGAGAGATTATGGTAAAATGTAAAATGTCCTTGACCTTTGAAAAAAAGGAGGTAATGAAACAACTTTACAATTACTTTAAATTTCCTGCCACTTGCTAATGCAGTGTACACATGAGTAAGGATGGAAAAAAAAAACTAGTATGTCTTAATAATAAATTAATTTGATAACTTTCACCACCTTAAGTGCTCTCTTTCTTCCCCCCCCCCACCTCCCCAAGGTTTTTGCCCTGTCCCTTATTGATCCAGTCTTTCCAGTGGTCCAATATGGTTTGGTATGGTTTAAACATTGCTAACTGTAAAAACATTGTTCTTTACTCTCGTATTTAACCTAATTGACTGTTTTTATGATAATATTTTAGAAAGAACCTGAGCAGCAGATAATTGATGGCAAATCTTGCGATGTTTGGAGAATGGTGGACAAAGAAAACCACAAGACAAACACATATACAATGTGGGTCACCCCAGAGACTAATTTTCCAGTGCGTTACGAGATGATGGGCTTTGATTCACTACTTGGTTCACATTACGATAAATACATCATTGATTACTCCCAGTATAACAAATCTCCTATACCAGAAACCACCTTTGAAACACCAGCAAGTAAGTATTTCGGTAATTTTACCTTTGAAACTACCTAGCATTTGCTGCTGTTGAACAGACTGGTTTGACTGAACAGATATGCACCTGGACCAGTCTTTATCCTTTTGGCAAACCAGTCTTCAAAATTCTATTGTGAAACCCCTAAAATTAAAAATGGACTGTTTTAAAATGGATTTGGACAAGTCCATTAAAGAAATTCTTCAGCTCACATGTATTGTTCAAGTCTGTGGAAGAAAAATTTGGAAAATGTTAACTCCTATAGTTCTCATACTTATCAAACAGTGCAGAAAAATAAACCAGGTGTCTGAGGCAATAGTCAAACATTGTATGATTGTGTTAAAGCAACATGTCTCCAGATTCCTGATAATTTTCATGAAAATTTTGAAAATGTATTTAAAAGTAAAATACTGTGATGTAAACAAAGAAAGTAATTTACACACTGCAAACAGCACTCACAACCCACATCAAAATATACCAAAATAGCCCTTAAGGGGTTTGTAGAAAGTAATGGTTATGTATATGGCTAAGTTAGTAATTAATCACACATAACATGTAAATCATTATATAGTATAAATAGTACATTTTCTTAAGTTTGATTTGCTTGAAATATTTTGACTCCTCTGGAGGCATGTAGCTTTAATGCATGTAATTTTTGTTTGTATAACCCTAAAATTTCAATAAAGGTTCAACATTATTATATTTGTAAATGATTAATGCGTTTTTTGCAGTAATATTTAGTTGTGAACAGAACAAGAGGAATTTTTTTTCATCTAGACACTTGTGTTTAGGTTTCCTAGAAATATTGGTAGATTTATTTCATTTATTGACCAAAAACTAGATTTTCCTTTGAATTTTTTGATTGATTTAAAAAAACAAACTTTTGAATTATTACAGACCTAACATGCGGAGATTTCCCAGGACCTGGTGATTCGGTGCACAGAGTTCTCAATAACCCTATGGGTGAGTTTATGAATCACCATGTGGACCCTCACCATGACGACCATATTGTCACGATGTTTGAGCAGTTTAAGATCACACATAAACCAGTCTATGCTCATGACAAAGAGCATGCTCAGAGATTACATAACTTCAGACAGAATGTCAGGTAATATTTATAAATAAGTCATCAATGTACTTTGAGTAGCGGCGTGGCCGAGTGGTTACTGCATCAGACAAGTAATCTAGGGATTGCTGACCGCCTGTGTTCAAACCCTGTCAGGGGCAAGCCGTTGTTTCCTTGAGCTAGAAACTTTACATTCTTTGCTTAGTATTGGTTGGTACCAGGAACGGATTCGGGAGTGTTTCAATAAGCTTCCAACACAATTGAACTTAAATAAATTTGTATAAACTAATGTACTTTAAAAATATGATACAATCATGATGTATTTAGTTAGTTTTATTTATATAAATCATCTTAAATTCTTAATGTATATCATATTTTCCAGTTAAATTGATATTCTTGATTAAAAAGATAAAAAATTGCAATTTATTACAGTTTCTTGGTCTATTGTATACGAGAAATGTGGAGGGAAAACAACCTTCCCTTAAGATGTTCATATTATTAGTACATGTATAAAACAGTGAAATTTGATACATAATATAATTATCACATGATGTCTCAAGGACCCTTGAATTTAACACTTGTCACTGTAGTGTACAGAAGACTACTGCAGTACAAACATGCAATTACTGATGTTTATTTACACTATCTACTTGTAGGCAGATGGTGTAAGTTACATATTATCTCTTGTCGCGTTTGTCAAATGTTAAATATTTTTTATGCACTTAAGTAGATGATATGAACTTACGATACCCTTGAACATTGAATCATAAGTTATATAGCTGATGCCTTCAGTTAAGCAGACAAATTGTTTATTTTTAAAATATAAACTAAAGGAAAATATTTCAACAGTTTATGAGGTGCATCCATGTAATGATTTAACCCTCACTGCACTTGATATCTTAAATGGAATCGTCTATCTTTCAATCTGGACAAAACCAATGATCATTTTTAGGGAAAGTTTCAAAATCTGTACTGAGTGAGTATTACAGGAATTTTTCCAGGATTTTGGGAACACGACCCATACCCATTGAATTGGGAATTTCAGCGGTGTTTTGTTAAAAATTTAGGAAAAATGCATGACTGAAATTTTGCAGTGATTAAATAGATGCAAACAATTACTGTCTAGGATGGCATCTTCAAACATTTAAGCAGAAGCCCTTATTTGCAAAGATTTTAGAATTTTTACTCAATATTTTAATTATTTAACTTTCAATTGGGAATTTTTTCCTGTGAATTGGGAAAATAGTGTACTATTTTCAGTTAGGAATATGATCCAATAACGGCTATAAAATAAGCCAAAAAAAATCCTTGTATTGAACAGTACAGACCATGATCAAACAGCATTGATGTGGTCTGCACAGGTTGAATTTGTAGCCTCAGTCACAGCCAGCAGGCTAAACGTCATTTGAGCTGTGTCATGACAAAACCAACATAATGGGTTTGTGACCAGCATGGATCCAGACCAGCCTGCGCATCTGTGCAGTCTGATCAGGATCGATGCTGTTCGCTTACCAACTCTATTACAAGTAGAGAAACTGATAGCGAACAGCATGGATCCTGATCAGACTGCGCAGATGCGCAGGCTGGTCTGGATCCATGCTGGTCGCAAACCCACAATGTTGGTTTTGTCATGAGGCGGCTCATTTTTCTTTTCCTTTTAAATAATAGTATTAATTAAAAGTTTAAAATGCTTTTTTTAAGACATAAGAATGAATTTGGAATGGTGATACTTTAAAGAACTCTTAAAATGCTGGATGGCAAAATGGTTACAGTCTAGACCAGTCTGCACATTCTTACAATTAGGCCAGACTTAATGTTGTTAGCTGACTAATTACATTTTTTAATCGTGACTTTTTCAAATTAAAAATTGATGATTCTAAAACTCGTTACTTGTCAAGGTTATTTAAAGAAATATAAGGAAATTAAAGGCACATTTAACATTAAGGATGTATTGTGCATCTGAAAAGAAAATTTTTAATTTTCCCTAGTGATTGTTCTAATGAGTAAAATTATGACTGAGCCAAATTTTTTTTTTGACATCGAGTCTTAAAATGGTTATTTGTTTTCCCACCTCTTATATTTGAAATCACAAGGCATTAGTAATTGGTCACTAAAAAATTGTTAGTTAACCAGGATACCCGGTTAGATGAATGTACAACCATGATAAGGGAAAAAACATGTAAGAATTTGCATATAAAAACACAACAAACAAATGAGCCATTGACTTATGACTTTATAATAGTCATACATTCACTTGACAGTATATACTTATGAACTTGGATTTGATACTTAAATCTGGACTTTCTCAAGTGTCTGTTTAGTATGACAGTGACAGTGTGTGAACTTTGCCTGTCTTTATCATTTACACTATCAAGATGGTGATATATGTTCTACATTAAACATCTGTCCGTCTGTATGTCCTTGATGATTGGTTGATATGATGTTGTGTAGGTGAAATTGATCAAATGATTAAAGCATGTTATTCAACACTACTCTCTTCATTTGATGTCCTGTTTTAAGGTGTTTTTTTTGAGAACTTGTGACTTAAAGTCAATTGAAATGTGTAAAGCTTTATCACATGACTGTGTTTGTTTAAAGTTTATTGTTATCTTGTTTGGACTGATCTAGAGTAAAATGATATCTGACATAAATATCAGTGACATAAATTTGTTTATGGCCATGTTTTAAGTGGCCATGTTTTAATCTGTGACATAAACAGATTTTAAAAGACACTCTGATAAAACACAACATAATAAAAAGAAGGACTGGTCTTCTATCACAACCTATCTCTGAATATCTTTGTATGCTGTACATTTATGTCATATTAGTTACACACAATTTACAAATTTAAGAATTGAAAATTGCATGGATCCTTATTATTTGACTTCTTTGTATAAAGCTATATCTATTTAAAAACAAATAATGCTGCTTCCATAATCAATACATAATTCAATTCCATAATCTTACAGCTGATTCCCGAAATAAAGTTGAAACATAGAATGTCTCTGTTATTTATCACATATGAATAAAGGTCATTATCCGCAACAAAAAAAGTTGCGGAACAGAATATTATGCTGCCATTTTAAGTAGGCTTTTAACTGTTTAGTAATGACTTCTTACATGAGTCATTCCATCTTAAGGAAAAATATACCCATTTTCATTCTTATACATGTATTTTGGAAGTATTTTTTTTTTCAAAATTCCTATAACAATTTTTGAGGCAGATATAATTATAAATAAAGCTTTATACACTTTGACAACATGCTGGCTGACACAGGTTCATGATATTTATAATACATGTGTTACATATTTTAAGTTTTAATTTGGATTGAAGGGGCCTAGTTGATGAAATGTTAAAGATTGCTGATCACTTATGACTCACCATATGGGAATAAAATCCTAATATTAGGAAAGTATATTAAAGGGACTCCGCTTTACTTGAAATGGACTGAAAGTATTTTTTTCGAGATTAATGTTCCATTTGATGTAGGTCTAGAGCAATAACTTGTGTGCCAATCTTCAGATCATTTGCTTACTATGTTTTTCTAGAATAAATATTCTAATTGTGAAAAATGATCAAAATTGAAAAGCGTTACAATGCTTTTTGAACTCCCAAAATTGGGCTAAGAATAGCACAAAAATATAATTTAATTTTTTTCTTTTGAGTATGCTTATTACTTATCATTGCATATTTTTCTGTATTGAGTGCCTCAGCTGATCTAAGTAAGAAAATTAATTCAAATTTTATGTTTTAACACTTTTTGGCCTCAGTTATGTCCCTTTAATCATCTTTTATGTGCTTGATAAGTGATATTATCCAAATGCCTTTCATGCAGGGACTTTAGGGTTCCTCCCCCTTTCTGTACAGTGTAGAGGCGAAACACTTTTAATATTTGTGTGACTAAAAGTCCAACTAAAGACAACAGACACTGAGGTACCTGGGAGGTCAGGTGAATCCTACCAAACTCAAATATTTTGGCAGTTAATAGTTATAATATATTTGGAAATTTTCTATTTTTAGATATGTGCATTCTAAGAACAGACAAGGTTTGACGTACAGACTGGCTCTAAATCATCTGTCAGATAAAAGTCAAAGGGAGCTGAAGCTACGTAATGGGTACCGACATACAGCCGGAGACCATGGTGCACAGGTGTTTGATAAATCTACCATCAACCCTAGGGATGTACCAGAGTCTATTGACTGGAGAACCATTGGTAAATGTTCAGCCTATTGTATTATTTTACCATATTTATGCTTTTATAATTATGATTATGTTAGAATTTTTCAATTTGGTTTAAATTGCATGTACCAACAAAGGGTACATGTATACATCTGTACTTTTAATCACATATTGTATACTAGAGACTAGAGAGGGTATCTGCCTTGGTATTTGGACAAAACTTTATATCACCATCTGCACACTTTAGATAAAATGAACATCTGATCTGATTTCAGAAATTCCTTTAACTTTTAATTGACAGTAACTTAAATAAGGTTAATCCATTTCTCTATTTCTTAAGGCAAAATGCTTTAATATAAATGCTGTGAAAGTTAAAAACTTGTTGTCTTGTTGCTCCCAGGTGCTGTAACTCAGGTAAAGGACCAGGGTGTGTGTGGATCATGCTGGAGTTTTGGAACAGTTGGTGCTATAGAAGGTGCTTATTTTGTCAAGTACGGTGAACGAAAAAGGTTTTCTCAGCAACAGTTGATAGATTGCTCTTGGGGTGAGGGAAATAACGGATGTGATGGTGGGGAAGATTTCAGGTTAGTTAAATCACTATGGATATCTGATCTGATATTTGTTAGTCCACTCATTTTGAAAACAATATGGACCACATTTTTCTAAAAAATACGCCTGTCATTTTAGTTTTAAGAATATACTGGGCTTATTTTTGATGTTAAGGATCACAGTGTATTCAATCCATATAAATCTTAATCAATTTTTACTTAGATGGAGAAGAATTGATAATATCATTGATTTTTCTGGTCTCACTGACTTTTAAATAGATCTTTATAGGACACAAATAATATCCAAATTTGCTACTTTTTTACAATTTGATACAGTCAAACCTGTAGTAATGGTCACTTCTTTTCGGCGGTCATCTGACCTATACGGCCATTTGGTGACCCGCACACAAAAATCATTTTGTACATTAATATATTAAAATTCACACCCCCACCCCCCCCCCCCCCCAAAAAAAAACATAGAAAATATTAAAACAAACGTTTATTATTGCTTAAACACTTGGCCCATGAAAGAACCAGGAGAAGCTTCTGGAATTAGGGCATCTTTCTGTATCTTTATTTTGCACTATCCTCCAAAATATAAAATGAATAACACTCTTCTGGAGGACTTGCCCATATGGGCAACCAGTGGGGAGTATAAATGAGCCATGCCATGGCAAAACCAACATAATGGGTTTGCGACCAGCATGGATCCAGACCAGCGTGCGCATCTGCACATCATACTGTTTGCTTACAAACCCTATAACAAGTAGAGAAACTGATAGCGAAAAGCATGGATCTTGATCAGACTGCCCGGATGCGCAGGCTGGTCTGGATCCATGCTGGTCACAAACCCATTATGTTGGTTTTGTCATGGCGTGGCTCAAATAAACTCAAATACACACACATGAAAGTTTGATATTATGTTTTCAGATCATACATGTATGTAATGAAGACTGGTGGTCTCACAACTGAAGAAATTTATGGCCAGTATTTGGCTCAGGTACATATATATGACTTTTCCTGATTTTCTAATATTTTCAACATATTTTGTCTTCATTTTATGACATTTTCAACATATTTCTTGTCACAAAATTTAATAAGTAAAGAAATTGCGCCTTTACCATAACCATGTTTTAGCATAGCCAATATTTACCATAACCATGTTTTACCATAACCATGTTTGATATCATTATTGATGTCATAATTGTGTGTGCTATAAATAGTAAAGATTATATTTGTATTTCTATTCATAGGACGGTTACTGCCATGACGACAAAGCTCCGAGTATGGTGAAATTGACTGGTTACACAAATGTCACAGCTTATGACCAGGAGGCCTTGACCTTTGCCATTGCCAGCAAGGGACCAGTCTCAGTTGCCATTGATGCCTCCCATAAGTCCCTGTCGTTTTATGCTGACGGTGTTTACTTTGAGCCAGAATGTGGTAAGTTTTGAAATCTGTAAAGTTATTGCATATAAAAGTTACTGGATTTATGCTAAAACAGAAATTTTTGAGTATTTACTGGACAGAAACTTCATCTGTGCTGTCTTACCTGGCTCCATATAGTTGGTTGATCTATTTCCAAATTTTCATTAAAACATTAAAATTTTGTCTAAACACTAGAACCTAAGACAGAAACCAGCCTCCAATTGTATATAGAAAATGAAAAGCTAGTTTAAAATTGTCATTTTGTAAATATTTATGAGAATCTGCTTCTTGGGTACATTAAAATCAAAGATAATTGCAGGTGTTTTCAATAACAATTTCATTTTCCAATTTACTTTCAGGAGGTAATTAGGACTGGCTCATTTAAATGTATAGTAAAACAATGTTTTAGAATGTCCAAGATGCTTCAAATGAAAAAAATATATTATAGAGTAGGGCTGACTCAAAGAATTATAAAAGATTCAAGGGTTTTTTTATGAAAGAAAAATGATTATCACTGTCAGAAAATTAATTTTAATTACATAAAACTTTTTAAGCTCGACTGTTCAAAGAATAGGAAGAGCTGCTGTACTTGCCTATAGATAAATACAGCTGTCATACTTCTGTTACATTTTTGTGTGCAGGTTCGTTTCTCCAGATATACAAAAGGGAATGGGTTAAAACATCCCACACTTATTTTACAGCATATTAGGAGGTCACTATTAAAGTCCCAAAACTCTAACTTGGATTTTGAAAGAATTACGGCCCTTTTAGAAAATTTTACATTATCCAGGCTCTTGAAAATAGTCGAGCATGCTGTCCTACTGATAGTTCTTGTTATTTTTTTCAGGAAGCAAGCCAGATCAGTTGGACCATGCAGTGTTAGCGGTCGGCTACGGGGAAATGGGTGGTCAGAAATACTGGCTCATCAAGAATTCATGGTCGACGTACTGGGGAAATGACGGATATGTTCTCATGTCACAGAAAGACAACAACTGTGGTGTCGCAACTGCCCCTACTTTCGTAACTCTTGCATAAATTATGTTAATCTAATTTACTGAAAAGAAATTATATAAGAAAACAGCTAAAATGTACAATGTTAAAATGTATCTTCTTTTAAGCATTGTTGTAATTAATATGTATCACATTTTTTTTTTCAAATCAAGAAAACCTGCTTAGTCCTTTTATATTATAAAAATACCCAAAAATTTAAATATTTAAAGACTCATTGTAAAATTATACATCAACTTTTGACTTGGAGCTATGTGTTTGACACATTTGTTTTCTTCAATAAAATTGTTATTAAATCATAAGCATTCCAAAAAATTGTTCCATAACATGTGAATATAATAAAAATAGTGTTGAAATAAGTGCTTTTTGAAATGTTTTAAAATATGTGCTTTTCACTCTGAATATTAGAATTGTTTGTAGTCCCTTGTCCCGACATGTGTGTGTAAGTGTGTGAAGTACATATCATGGGTATGTAAAATAGAAGTGCTGTAATATTTGCATTTTACCCCTTTAAGTCATTCTTATTTGGCTTTTATTTTTCTACTTTTGACAAATTGATTTCCGTATGTTTGTGATTTGGATAGGATTGAAAGATGTAAATAAAAAGTAGAAAATGCAAATAAAAACTGTAAATTGGATATTTCTTTTGTAAGATCTTATCATATTTGGTTTGTTGGATACAAAACAACAGGAAGTTGGCGTTCAGCAAAAGATAATGCTCAAACAAATTTTTGTTCTTCATTTCAAGAAATGGAAATGTATTCTTTATCAACATGTTAGGCATGTAAATATGATAGTTTTGTATACATGGTCAAGTAAATGTTCTGGGATTAAACATGATAAAATAAATATTTGTGTTTAAAGATATAAATTATGCTCAATTTGGGATGGGGACGTGAAGTCTCTTTATTAACTGTTAGGGAGGTGTGCCTCAGTGGATGGGATGGTGTAATGTAAATGTGATATTTTTTCATTTTTTTTTTCAGAAACAATTTACTTGTAAATATAACTTTTGAGGGTGTTTAAAGTGTCATACTTTGTAAGGGACATTTACATGCACTTTTGATCGTGCAATCAAAGTCATATTGTGTAATTTATCTTAAACACATATTATTTGTTAATTGTTTCTGATTTACATGAGATTATGTATTTATTCCTACATGCTATGCAAATTTATTGATAATGAACAACACTTATGTACTGCTTTGTTATTTTCTGTTGACATACTAATTTTTGCACATGTATGTTACTGTATTCTATTAAACAGTGAAAAATTGTTGAAAATAACAGTCATTATTCATTTATAATCAAATGAAAAATATTTTTGTGTAGTACAGTGCAACTTGTACATGTGATACTAGGATTGATGCGCTAAATATAATACAATATGTATTAAATCAAAGCTGTTATAAAAACAAGGCTAAATCATAAATATGTTCAATTTTGATAAAATGTTTCTTTGGCAAATTTTTTAGTCAGTGTCTGATATTAATGAGGTCCCAGTGGTTTCAAGGTTTTATTTTGAATTTAATTTCCATGGCAGTGCATTTAAGATTAAGTAAGTCTCATTTTGGGGTTAAAGCCATATTTGAGAACTTGTTTGGAGGTAATATATCCATATCACATATGTCATTTTGAGGTTTTTTTATAGTTAATCTAGAGATATTATTTTTATTAAAGCAAAAATGAGAGATCTTATTTTGAGGTAATAGCCTTATCAGATATCTCATTTTGAGGTTATAGTTAAATTAGAGATCTCATAGCCATATCGGAGATTTCACTTTGAGGTTATCAGTTAAACATATTATTATATGTATTATAGATCTTTTTCAATATCAAAATGTTCTCTTTAAATTAATAACTTCCCATTCTGTACAGTATAAAATGAATCTTTTCAAGAGGCTTTTATTTTATCTGATCCTGGTAAATATAGTATTGTTTCACAGTGTGTAATATCATAAAATAATAGAGTGGTCAGTATGGGCATAGTGCACAGTACTACAAGTACATTGTCTGATAATTATTTAATTTGTCTTGTTACAATTAATGAAAAAGTTTAATATACATGTACTAGCTTTGGGTTGATGGTTAGTATTTTTGTAAACTTTTTGACATTAAAGTTAAAAATATATTCAGTTTTTGTTATCCTTTTGTTAGTTTTATTATGACTAATTACATAAGCTTTAAAAATTATTGTAGCTTTTCTTTGAAACTACTTTAAACTTCGAGAGAGGGTTCTCGAAATGTCCAAGTCTATTTTTTTTTTGCGGAGTCTCAAAAGGGCAGTCTTTAAATTTGTTTATCTGAAATTTGATTTCAAATTTGACATTTTAGAAATTTAGATTAGTACTGGCATGGAGTCGACATGTCATCTTTTTAAATACAATGTAAATGGCTTTAACCATTAAAATGTACTAAATCCTACAATATGTACAAGGAAGGGAAGTAACTGTGTATCGAATATTGTGTTAACCTCCGGCCGCCTTCTCTAAAATCTATTTTTGTTTTAGTTTTGCCTGTTGTTTTCTCATTAAGGACACACACGTTCCTTTATTTGAGGACCATACACCCGAGTCTAATTTTCACCATTTTCATAATTAAATTTTGAATTATGATTTGGCCGTTGAAAGTGTACAAGGACGGTACTTTACATCACCACTACCGTCCACGAACAGTCTCTATTAACTGCAAACATTTTATTGGTAAATTAGTTTCTTTAGAGAATAAAGTACTGTTCTGTTCCGTTATTATACCCCCAACAAACGAAGTTACATAGGAGTCAGCTTGTCACTCCGTCCGTCGGTCGGTCCACTTCATGGTTTCCTAATGATAACTAAATTTTGGAATGAGGTATTGTAATCAAACTTGGTATATAGCAACCTTATGTGGAAACCCTGGGTGGTATTGCATTTGGACCCCCTGGGGTTACCGTCAAGGTCACCGTGACTTAAAATATAAAAATGGTTTACGACCAACAGCTAAAGTTTGGAATGAGATACTTTAATCAAACTTGGTGTATAGCAAGCTTATGTGGAGACCTTAGTTGGTATTGCATTTGGACCTCCTGGGGTCAAGGTCAATCATTACTAAAAATAGAAAAATGTGTTTGCCACTTTGGACAATACTAGTAAATAAAATTAGGAATGAGAAATTGTAATCAAACTTGATATATAGCAAGTTTATATGAAGATACAATTAACTGAAATAAATCTGTATACACAGTTTTTACTTTATTTACCATAAGTTGAGTTCAAAATTTTTTCATCAGACTACTTATTTTTCAAAAAGTCAAAGTTGCTGGTGGGGGTATTTATCACATTCAGTGATAGGTCTAGTTGTGAAATTGGTCTCTTTAGTAAAATCTTCTTACCTGCTACCTAGTGCCTATACACTTTTTACACTGCACCACCTAAATGGCGATAAAGGTGTATATTTACACAACAAGTTATATTTAAACCAACCAAAACACGGAAATATTCCACGTTTTTCCTTGTTAGTCGCATACTTGTTGACATGATAGGACTTGAAATATTTTATTTGAACATTGTATACCATTTGATGTTGGCCTGCCCGCAAAATGTCATTAGCTCATTCCGTTTGATCAAAATAATCAATATTATGTTGCAAAATGACTCGAAATTGAAAAATTGGCTAGAAATCGCACAGAAAATTCATAAAAATTGGCTAGAAATCGCACGTAAAAGCGATTTTTAATTTAATTATAAGAATATTTGTATAATAACGTTTGCAAACATGTGTTTTTCATTTACACAATGATTTAAATTGTCCTAGTTTATCATTGTAAGAATTGAAAAGTGTATGTCTTTGGGCTGTTGGACCTCGGTAAAGTTCCTATTTCTCTCTGTGTCTTTGCAGACGATGGTTAACCGGAAGTGGATGTAAACAATGCTATCATGCACTGGTAAGATGAATTTTTAATGAGAAATAGCAAATGCCTTTGAATTATACACCAGACATTCATTTCACGTGAGTCAGGTTTTTACTCACAAAGAGTATATATAAGAGTGACATCGTAACCATTGCCTGTTTTAAAGTACAAAATCGATTATAACGCTTTGAATTACAGTATTCTAGGACTAGGTAGTGGTCATGTTTAGTAAGACATACCATTGCGCGGTTTTTTATTTGAAAGGGCGGCAATTCAAAAATGGCATCTCTTTTGGTTTGACACTAAAAAATGCGAGTCGCCCCCCTTTAATAAAGACGCCAACATGGACAAACAATGGAGATAACGACGAATTTTTAGGTACTTCCTTAAATTGTCCGTAAATGTTGGATGTTGTCTCGCCGCCCTTACGACACCGTAGTGTCACATCTAATGAGATAATGCCCTATAATAGACGACGCATATTACTGTCACTAAGATGCTGATACGAGGGTATGAAGACAGAATCACTGACACCCGTATATTAAATGATCTAAATTAGTTTTAAAGTTACTTTTACTTCTGACAACACAACTATGAGGAAAAAAAACTGAAGACGAAATTGACCCACAGATTTAAACCTCTCGTTTAAAAGGGGGAACTGAAATGGCAAGTACTTGATAAGAGTGTTTGTCTATAAAGGGTTGTTTTGTTAGACCATTAAACATGTTTAAGAATGGACTGATGCAGTACAGACACGGCTGCAATTCATAAGAAGTACATGTAGATCAGTATCTTGTCTTCTTTTACGTTTACAATTTTACTTGATATTGAACTTCTATACACGAAACCTAAAGTAAGTGGACTATTTTCTTTTTCTCTCTTTTCTTTGTGAATAATTCATCGTTGATGATGAAAATTTTCCATTGAATATAACAGCTAACACCTTCATAATTCTATTTTCGTATATTGTACTGTTATAAATGCCATTACATTTTGATAAAATCCACTGTCTGCAGCAAATTTGTGCCTCGAAACACATTTCACATAAGCTACAAAGTATGGCATTTTTTTATCTTTTGCGACCATTTAAATTAAAGTCAAAATATGTTTTATTAAAACATGTTTATTTATTGTATTTCTAATAATAGTGATAGATAGATAGTCGCATAGATAAATGTATCGTAAAGTAGAAACAATGTGATTAATCACTTTATCATATTCCTTGATGAAAACCGGTGAAGTAAATTTTATTAATAAACTAAAGATTTACAGTAATCAGTGTTGGCTGCAGAACTTCGAGTTGGCCATGCGTTTTAAATATAAGAGAAACCGGAATTTTCTCAAATAACCCACGTGAAGTTTTTAAAAATGATTGATGTACATTTATATCAAGTTTCGATCTTGTTCGATTCGCTGAATGAATAATTTGGATTGATTGATTTGATGATGGCATTGCAATGTTATCACATTTGTAAACAGGGAACAAAAATCATGGTTTATCGAAAAGTTCGTCAAAAGTGTACCCTAATATATTTCATCGTGTAAAATCAATGCAAAATGTCTATTTTTTTATCTTTATTCTAACTAACCAACCTAAATTTATGACATTTATGTCTAAACTATCTTTCAAGAGTTGTTTATTTTATGTAATCTCGTCTTACTGTTAAGATAACTTCCGTTACATTTACAAACCATGCACAGATTATAGCAAGTCCTTAATCCCCTCCCAAAAAAAAACCCAAAAACAACAAAAAAACCCCAAAAAATCCCAAAAAACAAACAAAAAACACATGATCAGAATGAAATATTCTGGAACAAAATATTATACTATTTTCAATGATTTCATGCATGCGCCATTGGCTATTAAGGACATATACAAATAAGGTATTTCGGGAGTATGTTTTTTTTTCCAAATCCAAACAATTGTTTTGTAAACTACATGCAAGCAGGAAATGATTCTTGTACAGCAGCTTTGAATACTTAAAAATTATTATATAGAAATTTGTAAACGAAGATGAAAAAATAACCGAAAGCAAAATCTGTTGAATTGTTCTAAACAAAAATAAAATAAAATAAAATAAATAAATGAATGAATGAATGAATGAATGAATGAATGAATGAATGAATGAATGAATAAATAAATAAATAAATAAATAAAACAATAAATTAAAAAAAATAAATAATGACATAAGTGTTTTCTAAGTATTGTTTCTGATGATATGGTATAAATGTATTTTTCAAGGGTATAAACGCATACAAATTATGAATAATAAGGTTTTAAAATTGTTTCAATGAATATTTAGTTACTAATACCGATACATTGAAGTGAAATTGTGCTCATTTTTTCATTGCCAAGTCGACCTGAATTCACTTTATATTTCAAAAGATTGACTATTATAATGATGACTGACCAAAATAAGATAAAACAATATAATAATTAAAGACTGCCCAACTCTTCTATGCCCCGTGAGTTATTTATCGTTCATGCGAAGTAAATTATAAAATTGAAAAGAAATTATGGCAAACTTATTTTGACTTTTACCTTTTCACTCATAATATAACCTTGGATGGTCATAATTTTACTTTAAAAGAGAATTGTACTTTCCACCGTTTACGACCAGAGTCTCGGTTATTGACAGGAATTTGGTATCGTTTATTTTTTTTTTCAAGGACCCCACCTCTTCCGAATATTATATGCATTCAGCTTTCTTTGTTCAATGAACTTTATAAAAATTTAACTCGAGAAATGTCCTACTTTTTTTTCTTGTGCATTATTTGCAAACAGTGAAGTTCAATTGTTATGTACGAAAGACCGGTCGGGCCATTTCAACTTCCGATTTCATCTTCATGAATTCACAATTTAAACTTCGTGAATTCCCGTTTTCAAAATACGGAACTCAAGAATTCACGATTCAGCTTCATGAATTCACGACTTCAACTTCACGAATTCACGAATTCAACTTCGTGAATTCACGATTTCAACTTCACGAATTCTCGATTTCAACTTCATGAATTCACGATTTCAACTTCACGAATTCAACTTCGTGATTTCACGATTTCAACTTCACGAATTCACGATTTCAATTTCGCGAATTCACAATTTCAACTTCACAAATTCACGATTTCAACTTCGTGAATTCACGATTTCAACTTCACGAATTCACGATTTCAACTTCATGAATTCACGATTTCAACTTCACGAATTCAACTTCGTGATTTTCAATTTCAGAATATTTCCTCTTTATATATGATTTCTTTTTCCTACGGGTTAAATCATTATATTCGTTTTTACATGTACAAAAATATTCTCTTCTTTCTACATCTTTACAATAGTTAAAATTATTCAAAGCATCTAAATAACGGTTTTTCAACAATCTACATTCATCATCAAACCAGTCTGCATTATTTGAAGTAAAACTACTGTCCGTTTAGGATAATTATTTAGTGACGCGGTGGTCAAGTCCACTATTACGGGTTAAAACAGTTATCATATTGTGTTTATTGTCTTAAGGCACGCGGGCTTGCTATAAAAATTAAAAGATCGACAAATTGATCAACTATCAGCGTAACGCAGTAGGTAACGTTGTCACTTTAATCTTCTATCAATGCAAGACTGGTTCGGATTGTACTTCTTTCTCAAAAATAATTTCTATATATATATATTTCTATATATAAACAATCAAATACGAATATGTAATATTTATACCCCCGCACAACAAAGTTGTAAGGGGGGTATACTGGAATCAGCTTGTCCGTCCGGCCGGCCGTCCGGCTGTCCGGACGTCCGGCCGTCCGGCTGTCCGTCGGTTTTTTCTTGTCCAACCAATAACTTAAGATTCCTTTGACCCACAGTCTTCATATTTGGCATGGAGGCTAGTCATGATTAGTAGATGACCCCTATTGATTTTGAGGTCACCGGGTCAAAGGTCAAGGTCACAGGGGCCTTGGCATCAAAAAGCTTGTCCGCCCAATTACTTAAGATTCCTTTGACCCACAGTCTTCATATTTGGCATGGAGGTTAGTCATGATTAGTAGATGACCCCTATTGATTTTGAGGTCACTGGGTCAAAGGTCAAGGTCACAGGGGCCTTTACTTCAAAAAGCTTGTCCGCCCAATAACTTAAGATTTCCCACAGTCTTCATATTTGGCATGGAGGTTAGTCATGATTAGTAGATAACCCCTATTGATTTTGAGGTCACTGGCTCAAAGGTCAAGGTCACAGGGGCCTTGACTTCAAAAAGCTTGTCCGCCCAATAACTAAAGATTCCTTTGACCCACAGTCTTCATATTTGGCATGGAGGTTACTCATGATTTGTAGATGACCGCTATTGATTTTGAGGTCACCGGGTCTAAGGTAAAGGTCACAAGGGCCTTGACTTCAAGAAGCTTGTCCGCCCAAAAACTTAAGATTCTTTTGACCCACAGTCTTCATATTTGGCATGGAGGTTAGTCATGATTAGTAGATGGCCCCTATTGATTTTGAGGTCACCGGGTCTAAGGTCAAGGTCACAGGGGCCTTGACTAAAAAAGTTTTTCCGCCCCAATAACTAAAGATTCCTTCGACCCACAGTCTTCATATTTGGCATGGAGGTTAGTCATGATTAGTAGATGACCCCTATTGATTTTGAGGTCACTGGCTCAAAGGTCAAGGTCACAGGGGCCTTGACTTCAAAAAGCTTGTCCGCCCAATAACTAAAGATTCCTTTGACCCACAGTCTTCATATTTGGCATGGAGGTTAGTCATGATTTGTAGATGACCGCTATTGATTTTGAGGTCACCGGGTCTAAGGTCAAGGTCACAGGGGCCTTGACTTCAAAAAGCTTGTCCGCCCAAAAACTTAAGATTCTTTTGACCCACAGTCTTCATATTTGGCATGGAGGTTAGTCATGATTAGTAAATGGCCCCTATTGATTTTGAGGTCACCGGGTCTAAGGTCAAGGTCACAGGGGCCTTGACTAAAAAAGTTTTTCCGCCCAATAACTAAAGATTTCTTTGACCCACAGTCTTCATATTTAGCATGGAGGTTAGTCATGATTAGTAGATGACCCCTGTTGATTTTGAGGTCACTAGGTCAAAGGTCAAGGTCACAGGGGCATTGACTTCAAAAAGCTTGTCCGCCCAATAACTAAAGATTCCTTTGACCCACAGTCTTCATATTTGGCATGGAGGTTACTCATGATTTGTAGATGGCCCCTATTGATTTTGAGGTCACCGGGTCTTTGGTCAAGGTCACAAGGGCCTTGACTTCAAAAAGCTTGTCCGCCCAAAAACTTAAGATTCTTTTGACCCACAGTCTTCATATTTGGCATGGAGGTTAGTCATGATTACTAGATGGCCCCTATTGATTTTGAGGTCACCGGGTCTAAGGTCAAGGTCACAGGGGCCTTGACTAAAAAAGTTTTTCCGCCCAATAACTTAAGATTCCTTTGACCCACAGTCTTCATATTTGGCATGGAGGTTAGTCATGATTAGTAGATGACCCCTTTTGATTTTGAGGTCACTTGGTCAAAGGTCAAGGTCACAGGGGCCTTGACTAAAAAAGTTTTTCCGCCCATTAACTTAAGATTCCTTTGACCCACAGTCTTTATATTTGGCATGGAGGTTGATCATGACCATAAGGTGACCCCTATTGATTTTGAGGTCACTAGGTCAAAGGTCAGAGGGACCTTGACAATAAAATAAGTTTTTCCCCTCAATTGCTTAAGAATGCCTGTCCGCATTGTATTGATTTTGACATTTTCACATTTGAAGCATGTAGAATACATAACTTAGCAATGCACTGGCTTAGTAACCTCAGATTTGGCAGGGAAGTTATCCTTGAGCTCTAAATGGCCACTGTTGATTCTGACAAAGTGGTATGCGGGGGTATTCACGCCATGACAGTGCCAGTTCTAGTTTTTCTTGGCGTAAAGAAATGTTAAGTGTTGTGTTAATATTTATTAACTTCTCATTTCACTTTTTTTTGTTTCCAAAAATAATATCTAGCAAGTTGGTAAACCTTATACCGAATACTAAACGGAATGAATACATGTACACAAATTGTTTCACAGTAGTTCAGTTGGTACGAAATACTCGTGCACTGCACAAGTACTATGACAACTGCATAATACACACTACACAGAATAAAAAATATTTTTACCGGTATATTTAGATTATTAGATATTTCAATAAAACTATATACGTTTATTTTCCAATTAATTTACATCTTTAGTAAAATTGAAAAAGAAAGTAAAAAGTTAAACAACTTGTTAGGCTCGAACTCGTGAAAAAAATACAGTTGTATTGCATCCCAATGACCTTACCAACTTTGCTATCAAGACATTAAAAATTTTATTTTTTTATCTTGTACTTTATTCGCTTCTAAAAAACCTGTTTTACATATTTTGATAAAGATTGTAAACTTTTGTGTAAACAAAGAAATGCAACGCCACTCTCACATTATCATAGCGGCAAAGTAAATTCGTTGACAGATTGTATTTCAAAAGAAGTAATATTTGAAAAATTAACTGCATTTGTCAAAACATAATCAATTAACTGATGCTCCAGTTTCTGAAACGTATGTGTACATACCAATATTAAAGCAGCACGCCTCCAGATTCTTAATTTTCACGAAAATTTTGAAAATGTATTTGAAAGTAAAATATTGTGAGGTGAACAAATAAAGTTATTCACATATTTCACTCGGCACTTACAATTCATGCAAATTACCAAAAAGAGGTCAAAATATGCAAAAACATCCCTTACTGCGTTGGTAACACAGTAGAAATATGGTGATAAAATACTGCATGAATCTTGAATGTTTTTACCTTTCTTAAAATATTAGTACATTTTTCTCAATTTTCTTGAGATATTTATGTTCATCTGGAGGCGTGCAGCTTTAAATTCATTATGCAACCTTCCGTTAACAATACGGAGATTTGTTCAATTAACTTTACACCGTAGTTATTACAGGTCTTATCTAAGGAGGCCCGGTCAATAAATTTATCGGGAGCATATAACTCGTCATCAAAAGACTTATTCATACAATCAAAGATTAAAAAAATCATATTTATTACCAACTCTACTATTGAAGTCTCCCATTAAATATACAGTTCCTAAAGATTCAAAATGGTTAATATCATTTTCATTATATTCAAATGAATCCACATTTACAGCATTATATGCTGGAGAGTCCTCACCCAACAAGTAAACACCACATAGTAAATATCATTTTTAGTATGGAAAAAATATTTGTCGAGTTTAACCCAAATTAATGTATCGAACCTATTCTCAACAATAGAAATACCTGGTGATATTGTTTCTTTATAATATATTCCGACTCCGCCATTCGATCTTTTTGCTCTTCGGTGTTGGAACTGTCTAAAGAAATTATGGGTTTTATATCCAGTAATGTCAATTACACTGTTCTTACACGCAAATGTTTCATACAGAAAAATGATGTCATGTTAAGTAATTATATCCAAAAGTTCGTTTTTGTCTCTTTTAAATTTACTTAAACCATTTATATTCCAAGAAATAATTTTCAGTTCATCCCCCGCAAATTCCTAGTCCTTAACTGGTTTGCCATCTATGTATAACGTGTCGTACGTTAACCATGCAGTTTTACCTTGCTCACGCGCCTCTCTGTCGAATACTTCCCTTGGGAGTTGTTTCGTTAACAAAGTATGGTGTACCGGACAGGGCTTTCTACTGTTTCCTCACAAGTTCTCTTTCCTTAAACAGGGTGAATTTGGCAACAATGTTTCGAGAGCGACCATTGGTTTTTTTGCCCATTCTATGAACTCGTTCGAAGGATATTTTGTCTACGAGGTCCTGAGCTACTTTCTTTTCTTTTACCATAAATTGTCTTAATATATTTTCTGTGTCTTCATATTTCTTTGAAGGGGTCTCAATTTCTCTGAAGGGCCTCAAGAGAATGAGCAAAAACGTTAATAAGAAACCCATTCTTCAATATCTGAAAGACAAAGCCTCAAGGCATACATACAGAATATTTTTAAATATTTTAGATATGTGGAAATTAAGTACATGTATTCATAATAATCTTTTCAATGCTCTTTGAATTTTCTAAGTGCAAAATTATTTTCTGTTTTGTTTTTATTTAAAGCTTTTTAAAGTATAATGCTCACTTTGTCTTTCAGATATTGAAGAATGGGTTTCTTATTAACGTTTTTGCTCATTCTCTTCACATGCCATCTTATGACGAAAATAGTAGTACGAACGGAAAAACAAGGTAATATCTTAGCCACAATAGATAAATCTATACAAATCTATTATTAATCAAAAAGGAGTTTCTTAAGAATTCCATCGTATTCTAACTGTTACAGTCACATAACGACATGCGAGTTTTACATTTTATATATTGTCATTTAATTTCATTAACGTTCCTAAAACAACACAAAAATGTAAACTCGTAAATCATCTGAACAATATCAATCACTTTATCTAAAGAAAAACTGTTTACATGACATCATTGATGCGCCGGTGAAATGATATTTATAGTTCATAAAAAGATTAAAAATATATATGGACAACAATTTCTTCCAACGGTATTGATTTATACAGATGAGATTATGCATTGCTCATAATCTATTCGACATATATACGTATCCGTTGTATCTTAAATACAACTTTTCTATGATGGAGGCATTGAAAAACACGCACACACACGCGCACGTACGCATGACAACACGCATATTTATTTTCTTTCCTAGAACTAATTAAATTATTGTAAACTATAATTTATTTCAAATCATTCAGTAAAGACTGTAGCTTCTCGTGTTAAGAAAATTAATAATTTTATTAATTTTTTTAAATTCCATAGATTATATAACAAATTTCTAGCATTACACCATAAGATGATACATAGATGATACATAACCTTGTAATATATTCATGATACATGTATGACATATATTCAAATCATCATGAAGAATTGTTTCATCTACGTAAATATGGTGCTGCCTTTTTCTTCAGATATTGCAAAGGGATGTCCAGTTTTAGATATAACCATCGGATGTACAGCACAGTTTGTAAATGACAAAGGAAAAAGTAACGATGGCGATTTCAATGAAATTGGAAGTTTAATAGAAACTTGGAATAAGTCATCACCAAATGAAAAAGCTTATTTGCAATGTCAAGAAGATGGGCATTATAACAAAATAATGTATTGCCTTTATATAGACAAAAGCAGTAAGAAAAAATTATATCATTAAACTTTTATATTCATGCCTCTTTATTGCTTGAAGCTGCACAATAGTAATTTTCATAATTACAATGCGGTCGTTTTTCGAGTGTCTATGTGTCATTCTTTTAATATGACTGAATGTGTTATATAAAACTTTCCATAAAACATTATGATTTCAATATTTTTATCACTATTAAGCATTTTCTTTCTAGCTAGATGTGATGCCTCTATATACCAGCTTACAAACAATTTGATAATGAAACCAAGGCAAGATACTTTTCTAACAGGACATATTCTCCGCTTTACCTGTGAAGCAGATTTTACATTAGAAGGCCCTTCAAGCATATACTGCAAATCAAATAACACATGGAGTAATGAAACAACACCACTATGCAAAGCTTGTTCTTATCCGGGATCCTTAAAAAATGGTTATTATACAGATAGTAAAGGAAATAATTACACTTCTGACGGTAAAGATATTAAAGAAGTAATCACGGGGCACTGCAATCCAAACTTTGCATTGCAAGGGAACAACAACAGAACTTGTCAACAGGCAGGATATTGGAGTGATGGTGATCTAAAGTGTGTTGCTGCGACATGTGAACCTCCAAAAGACTTCACGTCAAATGGCATTTATAGTTTTCCTAATAGGTCCGAGCCTTCAACTGGTAAATTTAAAATTGGAGAAAAATTAATTCTTTCATGCAATAAAGGATCCTTTTCAACGGATAATAATTACATTACATGTAAAATGGGTGGAAAATGGTCCTATGATATGAGTAAAGGGTGTCAACCTGTAGAGTGTAAGGTGCCAGGGAAAGAAAATAACGTAAATTACACGATAGTTAGTGGTTCTGGCAATATCATTTATACAGGATTAACATTGCCTTACCGTAGTCAGCTTAATATCATTTGTCTAGAAGGGTACATTAATACCGTCAATGGTAAACTAGAGTGTAATGAAAATGGGCATTGGTCTGGTGAAACACCTTTTTGTATCAGAGTTACGTGCAGTCCCCCAAAAATACTTAATGGCTGGTATAAAGCCAGTAAAACTACAATTGCAATGCCTACATCTTTCGGATATAATGAACAAGTATATGTTAATTGCAATGTTGGTTATGTACTTAAAACGCATTCACAGCGAACCTGTATAGAATTGAATAAGTGGAGTGGACAGGAAACAATTTGCGACAAAGTAGTTTGTGCAATGCCAATGTGGAGGTCAAACGGTAATTATATGGATGAAAAAGGTGAATTGTTAACACAAGATAAGATGGAATACAACACAAGCATAACTTTCCATTGTGCAACTGGATTTAGATTGACAGATGGATCATTTAAACGACGATGTGATGCAACAGGAAACTGGAGTGGAAAAAATCCCACATGCTCACCTAAAACATGCATCAAACCGGATGAGATATGTGGGTATTATGCTATAAACAGATCAAATGATCCGCAATCAAACCTACCATCGGATATCTCATATAACACTACACTTCTTTTTGTCTGTAACAATTCCAAATATTCTTGCGAAAACAATACCTATGAGCTTAAATGTTCAGAGGATGGAAACTGGCTTGGAAAAAAGCCTCTTTGTGGTGATTATTATTTATTTCTATAAACTGAATATTTTTTCAAATAGTCCCTGTAAACTTTGTTGAAAGCTTTATACAGAATTTAGAAATATCTTTTGAATCTCGAAAGTGTTTCAATGTATGAGTCAACTGCTTGCCTTATCTACAAAATAAAGCAAAACAAAAAGAACAATATTTTTGTAAATTTCTTGGAAGCATTTTTTTTTATTTTAGTGGTTTTTTTCAACATATTTTCAGAGATCAAACAGGCACATTCGGATCACACAGACGCGACCGCCACAAATTCTGATGCAATAATAGGTGCTGTTTGTGGAGTGGTCAGTGTTCTAATAATTGGATCTGTGGTTGTTGTCACTGTCATTTTTATAAAAAGGTAATCAAAATGATAAGCATCAACGTCTTTGATCATTTTTATATGCCCAAAGAAACTTCGGTACATATTATGGTATGACAATGTCCGTCTGTCTGTTCGTCTGTAAACAATTGGTTTTCGCAGGAAATTTATTGAGGATTCCAATGTTTGTAATTATATTTGGCATACACGTACAATATGTCAAAGTCTGAATTTTTGAATCAATTAATAATTGACTAAGTAATGATCCTTTATATGCAACTAAGTAAGCTAAATTATCTTTTAATGCCAGTATTTTTGCTATTAACTAAAATACTGTACTTTTTTCTTTCTTTCACACTTGTAGAAAAATTCATCACATGTGCTATTTTATGTGCATTATTTTGAAAAAAATAAGCCTTTGCACGTATTTTGCCCCGAGCTCTTGTTGCTGGTTTTTCATATTTTTTTCAATTCAAATAACTCATGAAGGTTTTAAAATAGTATTTCACATAATATTCACTTTGACCTAGAACTATGTCTGTATTTTCCTAGGCGGAATGCATTGAGACAAAACAAGCCGGACGATGATAGACAGTCGTTTCGAAGTTCGCTTACACATGCAACAGACCTTGAAATGAGCATTGATAGCCAAGAAACGAACTTTGGAACAGGTAGTTTCTCTATCACTTGAAATGATTTAATAAGCGACTAAGATAAATCCAAATATGACGGGATTAATTTGATTAGAATTGTATTGGAAGTGACACAGTAACACAACTTGAATTTAAATTTACATATTTTCTATTTTTTTCCTTATTTGAACATCGACAATTGGGTAAAAACATAATTCTTCCACCAGGACGTCGGCGGAATCATTACTCTGTTATACAATTTTAAAACAAACAATGCTAATCTACAACTTTATAGTTTATTATAAATAGACTGCATTAGTTTTATGAGTAGTCAAGCAAATACCTCTATAAACATTTTGTGTATTGACTTGTCGTCTATAATGATTTATAAATTAATTTCTCTTTCTACATTATCTTAGTATTAAACAAAAAGTCAGCTTCATTTATGTTAATCTTTGCGATTTGTCGAACCGGTACATTTGTAATTATATTCATAACTGTAAGTGGGCATTATGAAATTGTAACAAAGGAAAACAAAGAAACATTTTTTTTTATCTTTATCACGGCAGATACAGCAAGGAACACAAATGGAGTATATATCAATACCACAGTTGGAGATTCCAACAACCAAACCTACTATGATTTTAGAAACACCGAATCGTTGCCTAAAACAGCAATAAAAGTAGATGATCTTCAAGATATTGTGTTTAATGGAAGTAATGTGAATAAAACATTCGAAGCTCAGTTTAAGGTAAATTTTATAGATATTGTTACGTATGTTTATCAATTAAACCTTAATTGATCTTTGTTTCATAATTGAAGCTCAAATCGTAAAGATGCGAGGAACGAATATAAATGTCTAATTTAAAAAAAAACTGGAACCTGGATTATTTCTTTTTTTTCACAGAAGAAATGTTAACGTTCTTTTCTCAGGGGAATATGGATCAGCAGTACATGATTTTCAATGTGATTGAAATAATGTCATGTGCCTCGAACAAAATGATAAATATTTTCAGAACCAAATGTAACAATTTATTTAATTTCCAATCAATCAATGACTATAAAACAAGATTATTTGGAAAGCAATCTTACAGGTAATTAATAACATGTACTCGTTAGTTCAATCAGTTAATTTTGTCTTTGAAATATGAACATTTGGCTTCTCCATTAAACAATTTACTGTATAATTGTTATTAAGGCCCTACCACAAGGTATGGTTGAAAACTTTTCTGAAGCTGTCAAGCTAGAAAACAAAGGGAAGAATAGATATACGAGACTTTATGCTTGTAAGTAAACAGTAGTTTTCAAAATTATATTTTGATATTAAAGTTATAAATCAATTACTCTAAAAATATCACCCAATGATAGCATAATGTATCAGCATTTGCAAAAACATAATATTGAAAGGACAAACAAGAATTAAGAATTAAAACACACCAGTTAATGACTAAGTCATAATATGGTCAGAAAAAAATAAGCAGGTTAAACAAATTGATTCTTAAAGTTAAGTGAAATAATTTATTATTTGAATTATGCTATTTAGGATTAGTATCTTTTCAACCTCTCATCCTGTATATCATGTGTGAAATATCAAAATTGTATTAAAAATAATCCCGTTTGTTTTAATACAAGATGATGACACACGAGTTGTTCTAAACACAGAGGAGGATTCAATCTCGGATTATATTAACGCATGCTATGTACATGTACGTGCCTCTCTTCTTGATCTCTTCATTTTGAACAATTATCATTTTAAAATAATGTGTTAGGATAACCGTCTACCAGTGGCATCACATATCGTTGATAAGTTAAGTGTTAATATAATCAAGTAATCAAGTTTGAGCACAGAAAAAGCCATTTAAACAATTTTTATCCACTGTACACTTTTCCAGTATTATAATAAAACCAGATTCTTTATACATTACCAAATATCAGACACTTTTCTTGCATTCTTTAAAAGACTATGTGTTTTATATTTTCCTCTTAAAAGAATTATCATTTTTATAAAGGCCATGACTTGACAACTTAAATAGAAGGAGTTATAGCATTATAAGCCCTAATTGTGGACAATATTTGTTACCATATAGAAATATCTTCTTACAGGGTTTCAACAAATCAAGAAAATATATAGCGACACAAGGTAAAACAAAGCTTAAACATATTACATTGTTTTTTTTATTCTAAACACTTTCTAAAGTCATTTTTCATTTAAAATGAATACATAGCTGCTTTTTAAAGTTCATGTCATTTAAAATATTTTTTCAAGTATCACATTCGAAAGATAAATTTTAGGACCAACAAAGAACACCGTGGCAGACTTCTGGTGGATGGTTTGGCAGGAGGACACCAGCAAAATTGTAATGCTGACAAACTTAATAGAAGAAGGAAGGGTATATAGATTGACCGTTTTTATATGATGTTCAAAACCGTCCCAATTTATTTTTTCATGATTGTGCTTAATTGGTACAGTTAACTTCTCTAAAAAGTGCTTCGGGTATTTTGTTCAGTTACTGTCGTAGTTCTTTTTGTTCTTCTTTTTAAACAGACAAGCTAAATACATTTTTGTAGTTTAAAAGCGAGTGACGTTTTGACTGCCCGCAATGAACTTTGCCCACCTTTGTTGATCCTTTTTAAACACTTTCATTTACAGAATAAGTGCATAAAGTACTGGCCTGATGACATGGAGGAATCTTTTGGAAAGTTAAAGATTTGCCTTAAAAAGGTGGAAACACATTCCCAGTTTGATATAAGGACTCTATCGGTTAAAAAGGTAATGTCAAGTTAAAATAATAATTTGAATACCTTATTTAATAATACTGAACGTTTGGAACATCGATTGCACAAGTATGACTCTAATATTTTCTCTGATAAATAGCGGTTTATGAATCAATTTCTATTTTAATCTCCAATTGTGCAGTATTATAGATCATTTAATTATAAACACATTTGGTCTTTTACTGATTGTTAATTTGCCCATGTATATTTTATTTAGTTTGATAAACGTCATACCGTTTTCAACGCCCACCATACGGATATTACTATAAACGTTACTACAGAATCATGAAAATAAAACCAATAATGATAGCTATTACATAACAATTTCTTTTTTTTTCTTTATTTTATTTTTTCTCTCGGAAATTTCTTTGGTGTGCATTTATATTTTCTTTTTCCATTTGTAAAGGGTAATTCAGCTGAAAAGACGGTTACTCAGTTTCATTTTACAGTATGGCCTGACAAAGGTATTCCAAGATATGCATCTGCTCTAGTTCACTTTTTGAAAAAGGTGAACAATGCACCTACTCACGGTAGTGGTCCGATTATTGTACATTGCAGGTAAATTCGATGTATATTAGATAAGAATTTCCAAAAACATATCTTATATTAATCTATAAAATATGAAGTGCAATTTCATAAAATAGATACTATACGATTATGATTGTGTTTATTATCTTTCTTTTAAATATTCGAATATATTTTGTTTTAAAAAGGATCCCTAAAATATCTGTTTATACAGTAAACATCAATTTCTCTCTAAGCTTTTTATCAAAGTAACCAATTCAATGCTATTTACATGCTATTGAATTCTAAAAGTCACCCTTTTATGATAAAATGCCAAATTCCACCCAAGACAAGAGGCATGGTTGATAGCTTGTATCAATGTCTATCATCTATGAATTTGCTAACTTTTGCTTTGCTGTGTGTTCTGTAAAGTTTTCCATTTGATCTATATCATGTCATTGCTTTATCAAGTGCTGGAGTTGGAAGAACTGGAACCTATATCGCCCTAGACTATCTTACAGACCAGGGGAAAACACTTGGATATGTCGATGTTGCTGGGTGTGTTGATTCTCTAAGAAAGCAGAGAGTTAGTCTTGTGCAAACATTGGTAAATAATACATATGAATTAATTATACTTAGCAAAACTTGTATTGTATATACTTCTTGAACGTATGATATCGGTATTTAAAGAAGGAAATTGAATATTTTATATATAAATATGCGAAATTTCAAAAATGAAAACAAAGCATTCCTTAAATAAATGAGATACTTTCAAGTCATTGATAATGATTTTGTGCAAAGGCGTTAGTTACATTCGTTTTCCCGCTTACTGCTAGATAACTCAATTGCCACTGTGTCGTTAAATACCAAACTAAACAAGCATAATAATTTTACTCTTTTCACACGTTATTTTTCATAATTGAAATGACATGTTAATTCACCTCATTGTATGCAATCAACGTAAAGAAAATATAATCTTCTAGATAACTATGTTTGACTGAATAAAAAAATGAATGAATCGAATTTGTAAATATTGATTCAAAAGCATACGAATTTTCTTTTGGGATAACATTTATTAAATCTTCTAGACAAGTAATAATTGAGTACAAAGTGATCAATCTGCGTTATCTTTACACCTGTTTTACATTTCAAATGTTTTTTTTCCTTACGCGTTGTATGAAACAATTTACAAACGGTAAAATATGAAATCTGCATGAAGTATACGTGTATAGGTTCAACAACTTACCTTACGGCGCCATATGACCTAAACTGGATTGCCTTACTTAATAGAACTCCACTGAGGTCAAAAGAAAGATAAGTTTTGAATTTCTTTTGTAAATCAGCGAAGGCAATTAAAACAGAAAAATATGAAAACGATCAATAAGAAAATGTACTAACAATAAAATTTAAATCGTTTTTATGTGCTAATCTCGCTCGATTTGAGTGAATGCTTTGCAACTCTTTTCAGTTTTAGGTTATTATTTCACAATCGGAATTATCATTCTGGAAAAACGGAGTGAGCAAATGATGTAAAATTTCGCACACAAGCTTAAGTTTATTGGTCTATATTAATCTCGGACACTTATTTCCAGTCGCAATTTGTATAATACAGTCCCTCTAAATAATAAATCATCAATGCAATCGTCATTTCTGGTATGACATCATTAAAATGTAACTTTGTTAAACAGCAACTGATACCATATTTATGCTGTATAAAATCATTACAGTTTTTACTTTAATGTAACCTTTTAAACGTTTTTTTACCATTTGTTTCATTGTTTGAATAGGACCAGTATATATTTGTTCACCGCGCATTGGTTGAATCCCTAATGATGTCATCATCAACAGTTCCTGCACAGAAATTCCAAGAACGATATTGTGAACTTCAACAAATAGACCCCAACAAAAATAAAACAAGAATTTGCATAGATTTTGAGGTAAGTGCCCTTTACTTGCGAATAATTTAAACTTGAGGTATTTACAACACAGTGATTTATAAATGCTATCCCTGTTTTCGTAAAATATTTTTTTAACAACGTTGATATTATATGGGCACACTATCTTTCTTCTATAAATATGAAATGAACATTCATTTCAATTTAGAAATCAACATAAATGAAATATAAAATTGGAGGATTTATTCTCTAGAATTATTTATCAAATCAATGTAATTATTCATACTTTTATCTTAAAGAATCTTCAAAGAGTCTCGCCACCATCTGAAGACAGTCTGTACGTATCAGCAAAGCTTGTTGTAAATAGACAAAAGAACAGAGACCCTAATGTTCTGCCAGGTAAATGAGTATAAATTCATGTATAGCAAAATCATTGTGTATTCTAAAATCATATCTACACTTAAATAACGTGCTTTACGGAATGTATAAATTTGATTAAAACATACATCTGTATTCTTATCTTTAATTTTATGTAGGATTTGACAAATTGCCCGACAGGTTATCCGACTTTGAAACATTGATTAAAGAAAATGTCACAATACCGGTTATCTACTGAAATCAATAACTTGTCGAGTGTATTTACTCACAGTTTAAGATGAACCAATTTTGCGAATTTATCACCCTTTTCTGTGAATAACATTCTACAAGGAAGAAAATCAGCAGTCTTGTCGGGCTTGACAGGGATTTATATATTTATGATTTTTCGGCTTGGTAACTCTGTTTAATTCTTCCTTTATGCTCGTATATAAGAGTTTTTTCCCTTTATCACCGGGATAACTTTGACTATCATCTAGCTCTATGTATAATACTACAATTGCATTTCAAACAAACCGCGATAATCTGTTTAATGGTACATTTTGGTAAAAAGATCCTTTTGATATAGAATGCTGAAATAATAAGAACATTTCGAATATAATTGTATCATTTTAATTTGCAGTTGAGGATTTCATGCCGTTCGTAACAAGAGATGATGGGAAACCTATCTATATCAATGCCGTGTTCTTGCCGGTAATAGTTCGTTTGTTTGTGTTTCCTTTTTTTCTTGCAAATCGTCGCAAATATTAGAGGCCCCTAAGGCGTACCCGCATTTTGTGTATAATTTCATTATGTAATATGTTTTTAACACTAGCTCCTGAAAAGTTTGATGAATTTTGCGTATTCTGATATGATTTCTGATATGGGATTTGTAAACTAATAGATTTAGACGTCGACATTAACCCTATCGATGCTATGTTTCACAGCGGATAGTGTTAAACAAAACAAAAAAGTTTAAGTGCATGAATTAAGTCACCTTTGTAAGAAAAGAAGATAAACACAATTTATTTTTAAGAAAAATCAAATCTGTTATTACTCTTTAAAATAGTTTTAAAAATTTGTTGCTTGAGAAAAATATAAAAGTTGTTCATTTTTCTCAAATTGGCCAGGTCAAGGATTTTAGAACATTATTTACAAATAAAGTCGACCATAGTTTCAAATAATAATGTTTTACTGTTTATAAAGAGTTACAACGAGAAGAATGCATTTATCATAACACAATCGCCTTTGAAAAGTACACGAGAAGAATTTTGGATGCTTGCCTGGGAACAAGAGGTTCACACTATTGTTATGTTAAACAGCACCGATGAGATAGAGGTAATCCATGAACTAATAAATTGCATTAATGGGAGACATAGACACAATTTTCATTTCTTAGTTTTGATTATTTCATTAATTATTCTGTAAATGTCATCAAAATGAGTACACTATGCAGTCACAGGAACAAAACTTTAAATATTTTCAATTGAATAAAACTGTGGTTTCCTAACTTGATCCACGTGGATCAGGTTACGGCGATTAGATTTCATAAAGGTATCACAGTGAAGTCTGCCACCGTTAATCAATCTGTCAAAAGAATGAAACTTGTTACAATCATACAATATCAACAATATCTGTTCTTGTAACTTCCAGGGTTTGTTCATGTCATATGACTTGTTTTAGAACTACTCGTTGACGTCGGCGTCTAAATTTCGTCCAATAAATATAGATATATTTACGCTTCAAACCAAAAACATATAAAATTTATACAGAAAGTTATGCTGGGACTTCAAAAAATGTCATTTTAGCGTGATTAGAGTACATAAGATTTTTTTAATATTTTGTCATTTATTTGCCTGAGTATCTCTTAAAATAGATTTCATGCCATTGTGACGTTAAAAGTGAAATTATGGAACGAAGTTTTTAATTATGATCAATATGCACTAAAACAAATTGATAATAACTTATTTCAAGAACTATTCAATGGTTTTAAATTGTTAAAAGTTATTCACGTTTCCTGCCCGTTACTGTGTATACACACTAATCAACTTAACAAGAAGCTAGAAATAAGTTCAGAAGACAATTGTAACATGTCAAATAGCGATTTTTATTATTCTTTTGGTGTCAAAATATTTAGAATGACCGAAAACCTACTAGTACAAAAAAACTTTTCATGTTTTACACCTAGTACTATTTATACAATACACATGCATCTGATTTTGTTAAGAATGACGAGAAATATTGGCCTGAGGGGAAACCAACTGTTTTCGGAAACATTCATGTTTCAAAAGTATCAACTGATACGGCCAGTGACCATATCGTTTTGACGCTGTCCCTCAAGAAAAACGATACGGTAAACTTTTAAATTCCTCTTTGACCGTTTAACTATAATTATATATTGAATAGAGTGAGAATGTTTTTTGCAAAAAGGTCATAACTTGCACTCGCTGTATAATTTTGTTTTGGTACATCTGTTTTGAGTGTTTGGTTGATTTTACTGCGCACTTTCCAGTTAAGGTCAAAGGGCGTCGAAATAGCAAGATGGTTTTGAATAACCTCGGGTGTTAAAAAACTTTAAGAAACACCTGGGGGCTCAAAACCACCTCATCCGCCGTAGTTAAGGGATGCAGAATTAGAACCAATTTAGTCACCTATAACCATCACGCATCACGTGGAGTTAAACGGTAGTTGCAATTCTAATGCCTCAACCCGTAAAGAAAACCTTTAAACCACAAGGGAGTGGTGTTCCTGTGTATTCTTCAATTGTTTATATATGTTTAATCCATATTCATATGTTTTTCGAAAAATATGATTTCATTAAGTAGGACTGTAACTGTAACAGTAGAAAATGTAATAAATGTTTTAATGATCTCCACTGAAAACCTATTTGGATTAAAACAAAAGTAATTTAAACCACTTTCCTATATTATCTTCTATTTGCAGACACGACGTATCAAACAAATACAATGTGGAGGGTGGAGAAAAGGCAATGTATTACCTGATTCGCCAGACACTATATTGTCCTTGCTAGAAACCGTGCGGGCATGGCAACAACAAACGGGAAATCTTAAAATTCTTGTTCACTGCATGTAGGTTCTTGTTAACTATTCAAATGATATTCACTCATATTTTTGTACATCCTCCATCTATTCAATGAATATCCATCCTGTCTTTTCCCTAATTGTAGTCTTATATGTTGCATGCCCTCAGTTAGGTTATACTAAATCTTCCATGCATATAAATATAACGAAGCTATGTGCATTTGTCTTTGAAAGCGCATGTGTGGTCGCTAATAGCTTACATCTACTTATACTCCAAATTCTGATGTTGAAAGAAATTATGTAAGCGAACTTTGATAAAAGTAAGTGTGTCTAACTAAGTCCATAATACCGCTAGAATGTTTATATGAGACATTAGGGAAATTTGATTAACAAAGAGAAATACAAACAATACACAATAATCTATTAAATAAAAGATTAAACAGACTCTTGATCACTAAAAATACTTATTCAATATAAGCAGTTTCCAATGAACCAAAATGAAGTTGATTATACTTGTTTTATGATTACTTTAATTTTTAACTATTTATTGTGATTTAATATATATTCTATGTGTAAATGCTCATTGTCAACAGGAATGGATCAGATAGAAGTGGCTTGTTTTGTGTTATATCATCAGTCATAGAACGTATGAAAATTGAACAAGATGTTGCTATAGCGTCTGTTGTAGAAGAGATGAGAAACGCTAGAGAACAAATCATTCCCTGTTTAGTAAGTATTAATGAAGAATTAATAAGTATAGTCACCTATAGAGAAAATTATTTGAATTCGCTCTCGAATAGATTCACACGTAATTAAAAAGTTAAGACAATTCCTCATATCCGTACCTTCTGATATATAGTTTCAAACGTTTTGAATATAATCATTTCCATAGGTATCTCTGTGGTGTCTTATTGCGAATCAAAGATCACGAATATTAACAGTCTATTATTACGATGATTTATTTTCCAGAAATATCTTATACAAACACTTGCTAATAACTGAACACTGCTTAAAAAATGGTAAAAAAATATGTCAATATGTTTCCATATCAATTTGCCATCTTATCAGTTACCGCCAAGTTCAATTTAAGGTTTGATGACATTACGCTAAGTTAAAAAATGTTAAAAATGATATTATCAAGAATCCAGGCACGTCAACGTCAACTACGTCGTAATTAATGTATTAAACAAAAATGTTTTAGATGAGACCATTTCTTCTCTAAGTAGTCCCCCGTTAAGTACAATTCATCGCTTATGAAGAATAAACTGTTTGTAACATTCCTGATCATACAAATAAACGATATTTATAATCACAATTTAAGACCTGAACATATGAACTTTATATTTTCTAAATTTAGTGAAGCCCTTGTAGTATATTGTTTATTATAAAAATCATGATATTTTCGATAATGCTTTCTATTGAGAACTTCTTTTTTGTTCCAGGAACAATATCAGTTTTGCCATGAAGTGGTTCTTAACTTCATACAACAGTACGACACATATTCAAACTTTCGAAGTTAATAGAATTACAAACATTCATGACCAAACCAATAAAAACCAGAATTCAACTATCCGGTGCTTCAAATGTGCTGTAGTTTGTGTCATCAGATGTTATTATGTTTCTTTTTGATGAATTTGATGAATAGAATTTCGCTTTGTAAATATAAATATACATTCTATATCACATTTGTGTTTACTATTAACAGTATAGTAAAGAGATTACATATCAATGCTTGTCAGTTATCAATTATCAATAACCAGGATGTGTAAATGTACACATGTTTTTAAGTTGCGAAGAAGAGTTCTAGAAATTTGGAAATAATACAAATAAGTAATTAATTTTTCAATTGAAACATCAAGAAAACATGCATTTGTCTGTTTGGCTTTACTTCGCACCAACACTGCAAAGGTCCCATGGCGACTATCCAGCTTAACTGGTGGAGGAACGAGAAAGCATGCTTTCAACAAAATTGTTGTGAAAAAAAAGTTTTCAACGAACTTGTCCAACGAACCTTTCCGATCCTTATCTAAATGTTTATGAAAATTTGTTTTTTTCCTCATAGAGTGAGCCGCCATTGTTCGTTTATCGACTGGCCAAAATCTCCATCAAAGTATTTACTTTAAACAGAACTTTAGCCTAAGTTAATAGTAGTGAGGAAAATGTAAAGCGTGAACCATACCTTATTGGTATAGTCACTCCTTCAATACCAATGATATGAAACCATTTAATGTTAGAAATTAAATACTGTTAAAAGTTATGTAATAAACAATGAAACTTTCTACTATGTACATTGGTTTTGTGTTTTGTTCTTATTGGAATGCAATGAGTGTAAGTGTAAGTGTGGCCTCCGCTATCATTTTTATGAAGTTTGTTCCAATTGAATCCAATATTGCTAAATGTTTATTTATGATCGAATTTTTATAAGAATTACAAAACGAAAGCTTCCGATTTTGAACTTAGTTTGCTATGTCATTTCCCTCGAATACAATAATATTTGCTCGAAAGTGAGACTGGTTAGCACAATTGCACATTATGTTTTATTAATCCATTTTTAGTCAAACGAAATCTATTGTTTGAGATGGTATTTGAAAAATCTTGTGTTATTCTAAGATTTTAGAGTTCAGGTTTAAACACTTAATGGCCGGTGCTAGGTACATTTGTTTTGTTGCACTACGGTCATGTTTTTAGTTAAAATAGTGCCAAATATTTTGCAAGACAAGCGGGGAATGTACAATAATGGTGAAGACAAATGTCAATTTGATCTTAAGAGTACACGAATAACGTTAATCAAATAACTTTTAATATAGTAACTCGAAACAATTTCTAGCTACTCTTTATGCACTGAAATGACATCTTATTTGGTTCTGCTGAGGAAGACGGATACACAAATTGAAGGGGCTAGATGAACCGAGAGGGGTCACTTAATACGTCAACTTTTAAAATGGTATTTACCTAAGTGAAAGGATAAAAGCGTGCTCATGCAATTATCTTCACGTCATCCTAAGGTTTACCTTAACGCTGTTACAAAATATAAATCGGGTTAACTTACTGAACAACTGAATTATTGTTTACTAATATGAAAAAACATGAATAAACATTATGAGCAGTTACTGAAACATATAATATAACATTATAATATATTCTTATAATAGTAACATCCTAAAATATTGATTGCAACTCATTATTATATCTATTGCATACCATCATTTTATAAATTTGTATCTTTAGTCAATCAAAGGGTGTCGTTCAACTACGAAAAAGTTTTCAATGTAGGTCTTGATAAATAATTTTGTAAAGCGCTATCAGTTATGACGTTATCAAATAATACATGATATAAAGCTGTCCAAGGATATAAAAATGAGTGTAGATTCAATTCTAAATTCATTGAACGAGTTGTATAAAATTATATTATGCAAGTCTCTGGCGAACTTTCTACGAGTCCGATAAATTCAGCATTGACTCTGCACGAATATAATATTCTTTTTATCACATAACCAACGTACGAAAGGTTTTACAGTGGAAATAATCATTTAACGCTATCAGTTAACGCGTCTTCACGCTACTGTACTATATGTTTTGCGTCACGTCAAAATATAGACACGGATGCAATACCATTTTTATTTAATTCACTAAGTTGTAGTAAGCATGCAAGTCTACAAGATAGAATAAGCCATGTATTTAATATTAAATTTCGTTATTGTTACTGTATATATGATTTGGGAGTTTATGAGTGTATACTTTGATGCAACACATATAATAAAATATACAAGTTAAATGTTGATGCTGCTTATCAAAGACGGCGCCAAATGATATGAACAGTCACAGGTAATATTGAAAATCGTTCTCTATCTCAGTTGAATATCCGAAGCACTAATTAATGTTTTCTCCATGTTCTTGTTATGTGTCTGAAAGTCTGAAATGTTTGTCTGTTGCGACAATTATTAAAACGTCTGGTCAAAGCAAAATAAATTGGATAACAAGAAATATTGAAATGATTGGTAAACTTAAAATGAATTCAAGCCAATATGTGCCGAGAATATGTCCATTTAAATATTGGTGAGAACTGCATAATGTTCGTTCGAATGAATTTGAGGACCAACTGTCTCGAATGAATTTGAGGAGGACGAACTGTCTCTTTTCTAACAAATAGCGAAAATATGTCTGTAATATCAAATAATAGTTATGAATAAATTGATATATATATATATATATATATATATATATATATATATATATATATAATCAATTCTTAGTTACGTTTTATTTTCTTATTTATTAAAGAATAAACTATTTGATTAAAGTAAAGATTGCATAATTTTATTCGCCTAGAATCTAGGTATAGGACCACTAAATGTAGTAAAATATCAAGGTGAAAGAGAACAATCGTCAGTCACAGAATCCTACAAAATAACCTATTGCAAATATTCGTGATACGTTTCAAATAAGCGTACTTTTTTCAAGCAGTTAATCTGTTTTATAACTGAAATGTTAATTTTTTTCATGAATTACATGTCGAACACGTTTTGTCTGTTTTGCAAAAATTATTTCCGCTGTGTCCGTATCGCAAATAAAATGTCCGTTGCGTATTTTAATGATACCTCTTGTTCCCTGCCCGAATTTGGTTCCCGTCATTAGACTAGAACGATCGACTATAGACTGGCTCATTGGCACGTTATTTATTAGGTAGATAAAATTTGATAATTATATTCAAACATGGCACTATCACTTCAGTCAAACGTTTATTATAATCCCTTAAAGCTCTGTGACATGTTGTACATCAGAAAAGCTATTTTTGTAAGAAAATTTGAAAAATTTGAAAACATTATTTTTTTTTGTTAAACCAAGACAAAAATGCACAAAATCCAGTCTAAAATTTCCCCAATTGCTATATGAACAAATGCATATCTACTAGACGGCACGTGCACAAGCCGTCTAATAAACCATCTTTCGGGTCTTGTTTAGTTTGTGTGCTAGTAAGACATCCAAAGAGAAAATATAAATGTTACACAAGTAACAAAAGCGGTACGGGTATGTGATAAAAGGGAAAATACTTGCACTTAAAAAAAAATCAGTAATTGTGACCAGTTAATCACTTCCTTGTTATCAAAATGCAACTTCGTAAAGTGACTCTACTACATTTGGTTTTGGTTTACATTTTTTATCTTATCTGTTTTGCTCGCCATAGTTGCTAAACAAGGAATGGAACGGGTAAGTTTAAATTTGTCATATTTGAAATAAAGGAGATCATCAATTATCATATATTCAAACTTGATAAAATCGTTGAATATATCATAAATCATATAATACTTCTATCATAAATTATACACTTATCAAATGAATATAATTTCTAATTGTCTAAATGAAATGTCAGTAAAGAAAACAAAGCAGTCATCATAAATATTTTTTATTTTTGCTATAAATGTTTTTAAAACAAAAGATCAAAATAATCAAACGGTCAAAAGCGGGTTCGACGTCCCCTGTAAAGTATTGAATGAAATATAATCTACTTGTGGTTATCTTTGAAAATAACTTATGCAATATTATTGCCCAAAAACATTGTCACACATTTACAATTTGAATGAAATGAAGTGAATGATAACAAACTTTAAAAGGATTTTGTGACATTTTAGGTATTCAAAACATTTATTTGGTGATTAATTCTTCAATAATAATTATTGAACAGATAAACAATTCATAACAATATTTAAGGTTTTTTACCATTTATAAATAGTATGATGGAATTATATAATTTTATATGATATGCTTAGTGAAACTAACTCTACGCTAGGTAGAATTCTAAATAGTCTGCTCTTGAATATTATTTCAATGAAGCATAATAATTATTGTTAAGGGTCGATTTGAGATCCTTTAATTGAATTCATGCGAATATTGACTTTTTGTCCTCCCTAGAAACTTAAAATACTCTCATTTATATGAGAAACAATTTGAAAAGTTAGTAGTTGACTTCTCCATGCCGTTCCTTGTTCTGTATATCCATTTAACTATATTGAATTGTATAGCTTACCCACACTACAATGACTATTTGACACAAAGGCTGCTCGTTGAGTTCCACCAAAGGAAATTATTCTTACTCTTCTTTTATTTAAAATGAAACAAGCCTTTAGTTGGTAGTTATTCATTATTATTTGAATAATAATTGAGATTAATGTATTACATTTCATTATTATAGTTACTCCCCTTTAAAAACATTATAAAGTTACTTTCCCTATTTTCATTGCGCCATTAGAAAAAAAAAGACAGACAACATAATATGGTGCTTTTCCCTTAAAATCAATTGTTTAGAGTGATTTTGTTGCTTAAATCTTTATTGAAATGCAACACGTCATATGACAGGAAGCGCTGAACTCATGACACTGATGAATCATCTCGGACATTGTCAGTCATACACTGGAGTAGGAAACTGTGTAACTCTTGATCGGGACACTGTTATCCCTGATGCAATTTCTGCAAAAAGCAATTGTGCTGGGACTATTTCCATCTAAATAACAACCCATACTGTACACGGAATTGTCATTCAAGAAAGAGGACAGCCGTAAGATGATGATGACGACACTAAAATAGAATAAACATCCACTGATAAACCAAATAAACAGGCGAATAAGACGCGCGTTGTTAAATAAAATCCTGAAAAATTGGCTGAGTGCATAATTACTGGTAAATAAGAACCGTTTATCAAAACTAAAAAGTTTCGACAAAAGAAATGTAAAGGGATTTGCTGTTTCATCTGACTTTCTCTGGTTCATGCGACTGCTACAACATGCCAAGCAGATCGATCCAAGTCTGGCTGGCTGGATCTCTCTAACGTCAGAGTTGCAAAATAAAACATCCTCTACAAAAGAGCACATGCTTCTTATTAATGCCCCAAGTACAAAAATGCCACTATCCAAACAATTCTAGAAATTTCAAAGTGTTTCAAGAGCTGTAAACCAACAGTACACATTTGTGACCTTTGATTTGGCTGCTGCTAAAAAGCATATTCTATAGACCGTATTCAAGTTGTCGCTTTTGGATGGCGTCATTGGGGGATACGGTGGACAGTGCCGATACGATTAAGTACACTAATAGAGGGATATAAAGGTCTTAATTCTTTCTCTTGTAAGATTGGAATAATGAAATTGCCAAAACTTTGTGTAATTGAATAAGATATTACATAAAAAGGATGGTGAAATGAATAAAAATGTTTACTATAATAAGGTTAACGATTTGTTTTAATAGTATACCATATTGCTGGGTAACTGATCATGATTACCATTTTCGTTAGATTCTTAATAATGAAAATTTTACCAGGCAGTTAAATCGTACGAACTTGCTAATACCAGAGATATAGATAATGTATCTATGTCTCTGCTAATATACAATATGCAAAAGATATTTTGTGTTTCAAAAATGTAAGGATTCTGTAGTTTCGAAAAACGACTGCGTAATAATTGATTGCAAGATACTGGTTTATTAAAAATCATTTTGATTTAAGCATTACTAAGACAAAGAAAAACAACAATATAAATTTATAAAATTTCAAAAAAAAAAATGTAAAATGTAAAGGCATAATAAGTAAAAAATCATTTTGAATGTACATGACTGTATACTATTTGTGTCGGCAAAAAATGTACTTTCAAAAAATTGTACATCACACCAATATATCTAAGCTGGTAAAGTAATATTTTCAACTTGATACTTTTACTTCATACTCTGCTTATCAAATATTTAAAAAAAAATCACAAAAAACAAATCTAAAACAAGTTGTGAAACACGTTCACAGAAAAACGTTATTCACTGAATTATAATTTTACGTATTTTTGACTGTGCCAGTTGGTAGGACTCTGGATCGAGTATCAAATCAGTAAGGCATGACCAATAAAGTCCCTAGGATGATCCATAACAAAATTCGGACCATAAATATTTTGACAACTAACAAAAGTGACGTAATCTGAATTAATGTTATAACTCTAAAAAAAACACCCTGGTGATTTATGATATCACAGCCAAGTGCCGCTTGTATATTCAACATATGCACCCTGTTAATTAATATTTTACGGCCCAGTGGCGCTTATATATACACATCTATTTATCTATGGAATAAGTTCCTGGGAAAAGGTCTTTATTTTTTTATCATAAGAATAGCTTTTTAATATCAAAATTATCTTATTATCGTCTGTTGCGAATCTAAAATTATAAAAGTTAATGCCACATGGTTTTCGTTCTTTCCGGAATATTTATAAAATTATATCCTTCACTGGTTCTTTGAAATATTTTAATACGGCATAATGAAAAAGAAGCAGTAAGTATTGACAGAATGCATTCTGTTATTGTTCTATTAAAGCTTGAAAAACAATCATTAAAAGCACGGATTTACATTACTGTAATATAAATTCGTGTTAAAAGACATTGGCAATCTTATTTTCATGTTTGTCACAAATACGCCGGAATTTTCTAAATGACAGAAAATAACACAGAAAAATAGGCAATTTCAGTGTGAATGGGTGTTTATAAAATATTAAAATTTGATTTAGTTACTAGCTTTTTATCCTGACATTATGGGAAATCTAGATGTTATAAATATATTCACTTTGAAGTTTCGCTTTTTCTCTCCATGGCGAGAATTAATCTTAATCTTTGTTTTTGTATTTTTTTCTATTGTCTTGATATTGAATTTATGTATGCATGCGTAAGTTTTTACATGTTATAATCATAATTGACTCTCAGTATTTACGCATTTAACATTTCAATAAGCTAACATTCTATCGGCCTGCATAGTTTTATCCCCCATTTACGTCACATCCGGTAAGGGAAGTAACTCTTCCCTGACTGTTATCGCTTAAATGAAAGGGTCTATAGTATGGAAAACTCCGACTAAGTACAGTGATACTATCATACATTTAGGAACTTTTCGTTTGTTAGGTTCATACCTAAGGGCGATTGGCAAACGGCTTCATGGAAGTGGTTTCTCAGAAATCCTGATAATAGTTGATTGAATGTGCTAATGTGTTAACAGTTGAAGTTCGCAAACATTTTGACGAGTTTGTAGCAGCAGTTATCAAAATCCACAAACCTAGTGCATTGGAAGATATCAACCAAGCGTTAAATGAGAATCAAAGACGTGAACACCTTGAAGATGTGTGAGCTAATGATTTGAACTTTACAAGAGGTATCAAGAGTTCAAGGAAGACGTCAGAAAAGGCCACTTAGGGAAGACGGCACAGTTCTGAATTGATTTATTGATAAGATTTGGCTGGTTCTTCGTTTTATGAAAGTCACGAAGGAGATCTTGACCTATACATATCAACTTTACAAAATATGCTACAATTATTCTTTGCATATGATTATCAAAACTATACAAAATATCTATCTGTATATGTTCTTATGTTGATAAAATGATTCAACACTTGTAAGAAGTAACTTGGCTAGATAAATTCGCACCGAAATAATTCGATGCCCCGAAAACATAATCAAGCCAAAAGGAGTACTCTGTTAGTAATACGTATAACCGACACTCAAACATTCACCATCTTATTTTCTACTTCAAAACAATGAACACTGTTAAGATATTTTTGCATTTTGTCACGTTTGAATGATAAGTAAGACACTTTATAGGATTTAAAGCTTTTAAAAGAAGTAAAGACATGTTCAAATTTGTTAAACTTGTGTAACAAATAAGGTGTTTAAAGTTAAATACATTGATAAAATTTATGATCAATGTTCGAGGGCAATAAACTGCGTCCTTGTTATCATTATTCAACTTGGTTATACTCTATCCAATAGTTTTAAAATCTGCATATCTTATCTTTATGCGAAAAAGGTCATTTATTGCACAAACCGTTTTTAAGAACCAGAATACGTTTAACCAGGAAGGTAGGAAGGGGTAAGTTTGAATTATGCGTTTCGTCTATAATGTAATATCTCTTTTCTCGGCCATAAAGTGCTTGTTCAATAAAATAAGTTGCTGTTCTTTCCTCTTTAATTGTTTATAAATTATGTGACGGCAATTTGTTGACAATACATTTATTTGTCATATTCAAGTGAATATAAATTCAGTAAATTTTTAATAAATATTAATATAATGATTATTGTGCGTAAGCAATATTTTATTTTTCAAAAGCTTTATTTTCTTGTGAACTGTAATAGCTCCCAAAAAGAAACTTCTTTGACAAATATCTGAATCATCATTTTCCTTCTGCTACTTTTTTGCAATTAGTATTGATTACCTGAACCATTTATTTTTGCTTTTGTTTCGATTTTGCATTTAGAAACAAACTACTGTTTTTACTTTTTGCAAAATTCATGACAAATAATTTCACATTCAACGTTACACTCTTTCTTCAGATGATAGGCAACCAACATGATCAAGATGTTTGCCTTTCGTAAAGAAGGAAAAATAATTCGTCATTAATATGGTTAACACTAAATTACATGCAACAAAACTGTATATATCCATAGTAAAATATATAAAGCTAAACGTGAACTATTACTATTTCATGACCGCAAATATTCTATTTATTTATTTATCTTCATTTATTTATAACATTCAGGGCTTAAAACGCTTACGGGTATTTTTTTTATTTTACACGCTACGCGCACGCTGGTATAATGTTTGCAAGTCATGGCATATAAAACATATAATTATATATGTTAAGTAAATAATAAAATATTGAACACCAAATTAGTGAATGTATGTTCAACTGACTTTGATGATAAGCAGTTTTTTAACAAGTCAGATTGATTTACAAGAAAAAGCGAAGTTCAACTTAATTTGTTAAATTGATTTACACCTTTATAAAGATAAATGATTATATTTCAAGTATTCATATTATGAAAATCTGAAAATGAAATTGGTTATTTATCTCTCTTAGTACTCGTTGCAGCAATTTCACAAGCACACATATATACGCATACACAATTCTTTAAATAATATGCTTATTCATTTGTGCATCATTATTTAATAGTGTGCCTAAATTTCGGCACAAAGACGTACAAGTTGTTTAAATTGTGCATGAAAAATAATTAAACTAAAACGTAAAGATGCAAATGACAAAAAAAAAATGCGAAAATATTAAATATATTATAATTGTCACCGTAAACAATGTAACAGTAACACGTTTTGGAATAATTGTCATTGGAGTGCATCTTTTATAAAGCAAACAATCTTTATCATTGACTTGATCATGCAATCCACTATTCCTTAATTATAAAATGTATTTGAAACAGCAAGTAAAATTCCTACTGTCAAAATTTGCCTGATGAATATTATTTGAGCAATGAATTGCTTGCATCTTTGCATCGACAAATGTTTGGAACATATTCGATCTGAAGGACTTTGTTTTTCATGATTTTATTTCAGGAAATTTCTTTAACAACAATAATTATTTTGGCGGTAAATTTGTTGTTGAAGTTGAGATATTGGACTATGATATGACTGCGTTTCTTACATTAGAGCTGTTTCTCGTAACATGCATTTTGATGACAGAAAAAAAAGTAGTACACACACAACAAGGTAATCTATAAGCGTTATAACACTTTAAGATTGGCTCGTTAGAACTCACTTCATCTGGTTGGGCATAAAAATATGCTTTCTTTACATTTGTCAAATTATTTCATCTCCCCTTAACAAAATATTATATAATCGCGGTTTTCTATTATCATAAATAAGCAAAAGGGCGAAACGATCATTTGACATAGTGAAGAACGCCGAACCGATAACTCCCGTCTTTCCTATAGTGCCTGTTGATCGGTTTCTCTTATTCTTACCTGCTGAAGAAAAAAGAGGGTATATGGTTCTGTTCATTCAAGCTCCTAAATGATAAGACAAATTAAATTAGAATTTTCTTTACAAGAGCTACTATCCCTAAGGTCATTAATGGTTTTTGGTGGACGAGTGCTACATGCTTGTGTATATAAAAATGATATCAAATGATATACATCATAATATTGTATTAAAGTTATCTTATGGAAAAGGTACTAGTTATAAATAAACGTTAACGAGTTGTATTTATTTTTAATCTTCAAATGTAGCAAAAGGGTGTCCCCTTGTAACTCCAAGCAATGGATGTCAAGGCGGAATTGTAACTGGTAAACAGAGTGACTTAGGAAAATTCAATGAGATAGGAAGTGTTATTTATATATGGTCAGTTCATACTCATTACATTTACTTGCGGTGTCAGGAAGATGGTAACTATAACGACACAGTTTCATGTTTGACTGTAGACCAAGGTAAGAAACAATTCTAATGTTTGGCGTTATGATTTGCATGTATTTCTTTATTTTTATGCTTCCACGTAACACTGACGTTATAACAAAGAGAAGCTACCTAAATTTTAATTTTTACGTTAAATACACGACATCGTAACTTGATATTACTACCCTTTCTATTTCATTTATATTTATTCGTTTCGATTTCGATAAACCACACGATACCAAACTTGTACCTTTTTAATTTCCAGCTGCATGTTATACGTATACTTACCAATTTATTAGGAACTTGATAAGGAACCCGAGCCAGCCAACATTTCTGACAGGACGTGTTCTCAGTTTTTCATGTGAACCAGGCTTTACATTAGAAGGCCCTGAAAGCATATATTGTAGATCATATCACAACTGGAATGATAATGCAATACCAAGATGTACAAGAGGTTGTCCATATCCAGGAAATTTCAAAAATGGTTACTATTTAGATAAAATGAATGCATTTTACACAAGCAGTGGGAAAGCAGTTACTGAACAAATAACATCGCACTGTTATCAAACCTTTAAATTGCAAGGAAGTCAGATAAGGGTGTGTCTAAGTAACGGTAACTGGAGTGACAGTGATCCGAAATGTGTTCCTACTTTATGCCTACCACCTCATGTCATTCCGCCAAATGACAGGTATGTCTTTTCTGATGGATCTGATTCTTCATCAAAATTAAATCTGATTGGAGTCAAGCTATTTCTTAAGTGTATAAAGGGATATTCTTCAAAAGAAAATGATTACATCACATGTACAGAGGAAGGCCAATGGCACCATAATAAGAGAAGTGGATGTCAAATTGTGAATTGTACAAATCCAGGAGAAGTAGAAAACGGTTTTTACACGTTGAGAAATAACTATGATAATCATCCCTATACAGGACTTAAGGTGTCTTTTGGAACGGCGATCTATGTTTCTTGTCTGGAAGGGTTTGCAATAAGTGAAAATAGCCAGTTGGTATGTAATGAAAATGGGTCTTGGTCAGGATCAAAACCGGCTTGTACTAACATCACATGTGATATTCCTCCAAAATTTGGCAATGGCAAATATCACTCCAAAAACAACGACATCCTCGAATATGGAAAAGTTGGATATAAAGAACAAATATTGGTTCATTGCAATGAGGGTTATACACTGCAAACGCATCCACAAAGAACATGTATTAAATCAAATAATTGGACCGGTGAAACCCCAATATGTGAGGAAATATTTTGTTCTAAACCTTTTCCTGCATCAAATGGGACTTACATGGATAACACAGGTAAAATTCTAACGCAAGATAAGATAAAGTATAACAAGACCATAACATTTCATTGTCTTATTGGATATAACTTAACATCTGGAACAGCAATAAGGCGCTGTCAGGATAATGGAACATGGAGTGGAACAAAACCAAAATGTTCGCCTATAACGTGTACTAAACCAAAAGAGACACCCTGTGGATACTATTCTTCAAACATAACGACATCGGAGGATCCTGTTGGAGAATTCTTGTATAATACTACACTTCTTTTTGTCTGCAATTATTCCAAATATTCTTGCCCAAACAAGACAAAAGAGATTAGATGTTCGGAAGATGGTGTATGGTCCGATAACAAACATTTATGTGGTGACTATTGCAATTTTTGTTTAAACATTCTATTGATAAAAAATATATATCAGTGTATGTAATCTTAGTAAATTTCGAAAACTTAACATATTTCATCTCTAAATATATAGTGTGCATACGTGTGTTAAACCGTATTTAATGGTTTATATTGAATAAATATATTGCCTTTCAAAATATTTTCAAAATTTACTTAAACTTATCTTCTAATTTTCAAAAGTATGAAATTTCTTTAAAGTAAGTTTACAGGTTTTTTTTAAACAATATCGTTTTAGGTGTACTTAAAGACATCAAACAAGAGCAAACTGGGAAAAACGACACCGAATATACGAATTCAGATGCATTAATAGGTGCCATTTGTGGTGTAGTCTTTATCATAGGATCTGGAGTCTTTGTCACATTTATCGTTTTGAAAAGGTAAAATTAAGGGTTTATTATCAGTGTTTTGTTTGTTAATTTCCTACTCATCACTTTTAAAACACTTTACATATAGCTAACACACATTTAATGACTCGTTGTTCTTTTTTCAATATAAATGTAACCTGTGTATCAATTTCTGTTTATCGCTGGTATGTTGTAGCCTCCTTGTTTTGTAATTGCTTAACTGTTGTGTTTTCTTTTGATTGCCTAATTGTAGTAATGTTATTGTGCAGACTGTTTTGTAAGGGAGTTCACTGTAAATTGAAAGGTTTTATAAATGTGTTTACTAAAATTTCACGTGCATGACCCTAAAATCCCGGCGAAACATCTTCTTGCTTATGTAAGATAGTTCAACTTAATACGAGTAACCTACATGACTTACTTAAGTATGGGTAAAAAAGTTACTTTATATTAACTTAAGATACTTTGATGATCCTGGTAAGAGTTTATCTATTTCATTAACATATTTGTAGTACCATATTCCTTTCAATTGATGAATTTGATAAGATGTGTTATTCATTGTTTTGTTAATTATTTGTAGTTGACTTGTATTTTGTTTGTAGGCTCGTTTTGTATGTCTCACGATAATAAAGAATGAACAACTAGAAGATAGTCTTCATTTATCCCCGGGTACATAAATTCTTATTAATGATGTGTTTGCAAATGCATTTGAAATATTGTTGCACGTAATAGATAATTTGCATTATTTCTACAGGCGAAATATTTTTAGGCGAAAAAAATCTGACGATGAAAGGCAGTCATTTAGAAGTTCTCTCACACATGCAACTGACCTGGAAATAATTCATTGATGGCCAGGAAACAAATATTGTTTACAGGTTTTACTTTTCTATTCGTATTGAGGGTTCTTTAAATGGTTGAAATACAACTAAAATAAAATACATGTCTATGGCGTTATAAATTTAAATAGAAGTTGTTTTTTTGAAGGGAGTAATGACATGTACGCTATATGGTGCATCCTCTTTCATTTCTGCCAGTGTTATTATAATTTTCTGACTCTTCAGGAAATTGATTCCAATATTCAATGTGTTAATTACCACTTAATCATGTTTAAGTAACGCTCATGTACCGACCTAATTGCTCTCGGACGATCACCACATCTTCAGGATTTAAAATCAAACGTTCATCAATAAAAGATATATATCATCTCATTAATTTAGCATGAACTATTTAGTAAATTGTAACTTTTAGACACTAAAACGTTTTTCTGTACAGTATGTGACTCTAAAAGATAATGGGACTCTTCAATGTCATCTATGATTATATATATTGGACCCTAGAAAATAATTGAAACTTTTAATGTCATTTTTGTTGATATGGGACACTAGAAAATAATGGAACTCTTCAATGTCATCTATGATGATATATACATGTATATGGGGCACTAGAAAATAATATAACTCTTCAATATCAACTATAATGATATATATGGGACACTAGAAAATGATGAGTCTATGTTGAATGAAAAAATAAAGGGATTGCTCATTGTCGTTTGTGATGATGAGTCCTTTATTTTATTCTTAATATGTTTACATGTTAATCAGTCGACAAATTTTCTTGATGCTTGGCGATTTTTTATTGATATTTTTGTAATTAAATTTATAACGCTAAACCAGGCCCTACCAAATGGTTTAATAAAAGCATTTGTATGAACAGAACGTACACAGATAGGAATGGCAGATTAACATCAAGGAACACAAAAAAAAATAGAGTATATATCAATACAACAGTTGGAGATTCCGGCAACCCCAAAACCTACTATGACTTTAGGAACTCCGAATTCTTTGCCTAAAAACAGCCAAAAAAAAAATAGATGATTCTTAAGATGTTGTGTTTTAATGGGGAAATTTCTGGAAAAAAATATTTGGGAAAAAATAAATTTAAGGTAAAATTATAGAATTTTTTTAAAGGGTGACATTAAAAATTTGAATTTTTTTGAAATTTGTTTCAATTTTGAAACACAAAATTGTTAAAATGATGTCCCAAAAAAGTAAATTTGTAAAATTGGTACAAATAAAAAATTTTTTTTTTTTTCTTTCAGGAGAAATTTATAATAAGTTTTTCAAAAACTTAAAAAGGGGGAAAAACGGTCAGTAGTAAAAAGTTTTTCAAAGCAAAATTTAAATGTTTATGCCGCCTTAAAAAAAATGAAAATAAAAAATTTTCAAAAACCAAAAAGTAACAAGTTTTTTCCCTTTTTCCAAAAATTTTTTAAAAAGACTAAAAAAAGAAACTTTGGAAAAAACCCGTCCCTTTCAGGTAAAATTAAATTCCAAAGTATTTGTTTTGTTCAAACAGTCAAATTTTTGTCCTTTTAAAAATGAAACCAAATTTTTGGGGTCTCC
>NW_026865447.1:0-57602 GCF_026571515.1 Ruditapes philippinarum | reverse complement strand
CCATATTCCTTGGGGGGCCCCTTCGTTAAAACCAGGTTAAAACCTGAAACTTCAAAATTGCTTTCTTTTTTTAAAAATATTTAAATAAAATTAGTTTAAACCCATGTTTTTATTTGATTTCGGACCACAAACCGGGAAAAAAGCTAAATTTTAAAAGTGGGACCAAAAAAAAATTTCACATTAACAGAAAAAAATCGCAACTTCTTCTTTCCTTTTTGATAAGAAAAAACGAATAACACCCGAATGTTAAAAATTTTTTAATAGAACAGAACATTTCAAAGGTATATTGGGGTTTTTACGTTTCCTTTTATTACAAAATTTTTTAAATGGGGCTCAATCCTTTTGAAAGGGCAAAACAAGTAGTTTTTTTTGGACTTTGTCCCCAGTAATCCCCTTTAAAGAGTAAATTTCAAAGCGCATGATAATTTACCTCCATGAAATGTCTACGGAGTATAAGACAAAGATATTACTTTGAGTCGAAAGTAGGGCACTGTAGGGCGGGAAATGAGAACCTAAATGTACAGTAAGAAAAAGAGGTAGCCCTTAAAAGGGCTGCTGGTGCAAGCAAAGGGCCTGCCTTTCAAGCCGTCTGTTACTACCCTCGTCGTCTTTTTGCATACATCGTAGGGCAACCCCCCTCGGCATTAGTCAGGACACCGGCAGCTGGTCCGCAGTTCAAGCTCTGGTCTTTTTTCGCCATCCAAAGTCTTCAAATCTTCTGCCGATGCCTTGGGATCGAAACGGGGTCCAAATGAGCAATTCAATTAATACAAGACGGCCATCTACTTGACAGAAGAATTCGCCATTATAATACGTTTATTAATTATATTGTCAAAGAAACCATCATCGTTATCGAACCTTTATCATTGCAATAACAATATGCTCGTCATCATTATGCAGGGGTCATCATCAGTAACATCGTCGTCATCATCAACGTCATCTTTTGTTGAAAACGTCATCATCAGCATCAAAATAACCACAATTATCATCAATTACAGCATGGACTTACGCCAAAGCTTTTGGTGTTACAAATCTCACAAACGGATGGTTGGTGTTCGCATGTTGATGTAGAATCTTTTCTTTATTTGACATATAGCAATCGTTACAAAAGTCAAAGTCGTTGCACACTAAACATTTCCATCGAAAGCCCCGTATGTGCGGATTCTCGGCGTTGTTTCTTGAATATTCACCATTACAATAAAATCTAGGGTGCAGAGTCCCTATAGAAAAATTTTCTGGTTACTATTATAATACACAAGCTACTGTACATGTTGTTGTTGTTTTTGTTGTTGATGTTGTTATTGTTTATTGTTATCATTATTTATCTAACTTCATTTGATTGTACTATACACTTTTCATTATTTTTTATATATTGACTTCAAATATTAGTATTAATACCTTTCGGACATGAATTTAAAGTTTTAGTTCTGAAAGAAAATATAACTAAAGGAATCAAGTGGGCAATATTCTGGATTAGATACGTGTGTGTATAGTCAGGGGTATATATTTTGTATATATTAAACAAATGAAAATAGAATGAACTTTTTATTTTCTTCTGGTAAGACTCAGAGGTCAGCGACAGCGAGAAAGCATGCATGCAAATTGTTAAATTCCCGACAGCGAGAAAGCATGCATGCAAATTGTTAAATAAGTTACTACGAATGAACATATTAATTAAAACATTAACTTTATCGGGCAATCCTAATTGTGAGATATTATGAATAAATTGATTAAAGATTAAACAAACATATTATTCATGGATCACCGACGGTCCGAAAATCATAAAACACAATTAATAGTTACATATAATTACATTTATTAAAGAAACAATGTACTAGTAAAGTACAAATGAAGGATCCTACAAATTGGGAAGCGAGTGATTTTTTCCTCAATTCCGAACAGAAAATTTTGCTTTAGAAACTGTTTATGATACAAAAGGTCATAATTGAACATAACAATTGAGATATTTTTATACCATTCAACATGCCGTTTTAAAAAAATAAAGTATTTATAATGACAATTTAATAAGATATTGTTCAATTGTTCAAAGGAGTAGTAGAAAACGTTTTACAAGACTAAGCTGTTTAACACAGATAAATTTGAATACCTCACCATTTTCTTCAACATTCTGGATTTTGTTTCGCTGGAAATGTCAACATACTTTGTTTTAAGAAATCTGGTAAAATAATTTTATTTTCTACTCACCAATTTGAGCATTGTCGTAAAGTCTGAGATCGAAAGAACCGTCCTTCCCTGCTCGACAAATAGTCTCCGTTCCTATATCCCATCTCACGAGCACTGTGTTGTTAGGGTGAATATTAACAACCGTTCCTAGGTAACCGGGACCGCCATCTTGGTTGCCAAGACGCCAGTCGGGTCCTCGGATAACTCGAATACCGGGTTTCATGTTGTATTATTGTAGCATATGATCTGTAACAAAATTAATATGTTTTAAATAAAACTTGTATACTTTCTTGTGAAGATAATTTATATATAGAGAGTAAACCCTCTTAAAATAAATGTCACTAAAAGAAGTCATAAATATTAAAGCAGGGATTGTATTTAATAACAGCAGTTTATATTACCGCCGACGATTGGTTATGATACTGTACTGGTATACATAGCTAAAATAGGCAAAGGATAAAGTCAAAGCACTATGACGATTTATAATGGAAATAAAGACCTTTTATGCCTAAAAAAGCTTTTATTTTATTTCTCGAAAGCTTTTATATTTTTGTTGTCCCATCATAGTTTAAAAAAAAAATCTTTAGCCAATTATCTGAATCATCTTTTGTTCCTGTTACTTTGGCAATCATTTAACTTACAGTGATTATAATCATTTCGTATGGAAGTCAAAATACTATTCTATTTACATTTTGCTACCTTTATAATATGTTATTTCATATTCCGCTTTATTTTTGTGAGGTGATTAGCGTGTAACATGCTCAAACACACAATTTTTATTGCTGTAAAACTCGTGATTGCCCTTTCTATAGAAAGAAAATTTTATTTGTTTCTTAGGCATAATGTGCCTTTAATACCATGGAAATACTCCTAAAAGGAAGACGTGATTGTATGAGAAATGTACTCCGGTGATATGTTAGAGTAGAGATTACTTGTATAGACATTTTAACAATACGATTTTTCCATTGTAACGGATGTTACATTTCGGGCATGCGCATTCTGCGTAAGGTAATAACGAAATACTACATTTTATCATAGGGAAAGCAGGCTAGAACCAATGGTCCCTGGAGTGAGAAGCATACACTATATCTACTAGAAAACCAGTCTCCTTGAAAAACTATAAGTGCGAGGACAGCGAATGGTTCGAAAATCGACACACATTTTAATAACTCTTGCACTAAAGGATATAGTTCCCGTTTTAGAAAATATAATACACAGTCGGCTCTCGTTATCTCGAATTCGCCGGGAAAGAAAGAGAGTCGACATAACGAAAAAAATGAGATAAACAAATAAGCCATGACAAGGGTTTTGATGTACTTTCTTTACATAAATCCTTTAAGCTCAGGTCAATATACCACTCACTAAAACCGTGTAAGATTTGCTTTTTTAAATATATCACTTTTAAAATATATTAATTTGATCAAAAAAGAGACATTGTATTTGTACATTATATTATTTTATTCACTTCTTCAAAAGCGTCCGCTACGCAATGGCCGAACCATAAACATGCTAATCAACCATGGGTATCCTACGATGCCAATTCCTTTGATGTGCGTTATTTTCGGTAATAAGCTCACAGAAAATCTCAGATAAAAACTGCTTAAAGGCCTCGGATGGTTTCAAACTATAAGATATATTTAAAAAAAATAATTACAAATCTTACAGGAAGATAAAAAAATAAAATAATCTTTAAATGAGATCTTCTTAAGAATTGTTTAAACATTGGTAAATCTTTTTCATGAGATTATATAAATTTTCCTTATAGTATTGCTTTGTTTTTGATAATAAGGTAAATATTGACTCAACTATTATTTTAACTCAATTATAAATGAACGTTGTTTTGTCTTTCCTAACTATTTAAAATATAAAGACCAAAATTTGAGCCGCGTCATGACAAAACCAACATAATGGGTTTGCGACCAGCATGGATCCAGACCAGCCTGCGCATTCGCGCAGTCTATGCTGTTCGCTTACAAACCCTATAACAAGTAGAGAACAGCATGGATCCTGATCAGACTGTGCGGATCCAGTCTGATCCGCATTCAATAAACAGCATAAAAGAATCGCAAGGAAAGATGATAATTATTTAGATTAAAATGAACAAATCATTGATTATTTATACAAAGTGAATACATACATGTATACATACTTAAAATAAACCATAAAAATTTATATCAATCGAAAGTAGTAGTATTTATTTCTTACGTACTTTCGATCAAAAATTTGAGTATACCCGTATCAATCTATAGCCTAACAAATTTGGCAAGAATGTTTGACCGGTTTGCTTATTTTTATGTGTCAATCAGCATATAATATTGTTTGATGTAGGCCTTCATCTTAACTTCAAATTCGACCTGTCTATTAAATGGGACTTATCAGCGAATTGATTAATTTGACATTCATAATTTTGTTAAATCATAAAATATGTATCACATATAGTTGAGATGAATGAGTTTACATAAAATGTCCGGCCTACTTTCGGTTTTGAAAACAGTGACATGTATGCTGGTATGACATGTAGGCCTACAGCTTCATCAATAGATTTCTTTAGTTTATGTATATGGTATTACCATATTACGATAGAAATTAAAAAAAAATTACCTCAAAAATAGACAATTTCTTCCTTGCTGTCCATACAATTACTAGATGTATTTGGGAAAAATTATCTAAAAGTCCTACTTTCGTTTTCGGTATTAAAGGGAGGTAAGTAGTTCGTTACAGTTTTTGCAAGTATGGTGTATCGTGTAGGTCAAAAGTCTGACACGCAAATATGACTGTCTATATTTCATCTTCTATACCATATAACAGGTCCAAAAGCGGCTGGAAGTAAAACTTTTGAAACATCTTTAAAAGCTGTATACTGGTCTATTATCTATGTCGTTAATTTCGTGAAAGGAATTATAATGGATGAAGCATGTTAATTAATACAAGGTTGATATAAATTTGCGGTTGTTTGCAATAAAACACTAGTCCAGCGGTTCGGCTTTAAACCATTTATATTGGACTATATAACCTGTAAAAAGCATTATTATAACTATTAATTATTACATATCAAATGAATATATACGATGAGTGATATAAATTTCATATTATTAACGAAACATTGGAGTTGAATAGTACATAACATGTATATTAGTAGTTCAGGGTTTGTTTTTTGTTTTCAATTTATTTTCAATATCTTTCAGTTTGTATGATTTACAAAATACATAAGCAAATCATATATGTAAATATAAATGTATAAAATAATAAAATAGGTCAGGTTAAAATTATCCATCACAATTTATGGTAAAGATGTGGCAGGTCTGTATTTTGGCAACTGTTTCAATGCTCTGTCATGTAGGTTAGTGTATGTGGCTCTGTGTAACTCTTTGAATTTTGTTTCATATAAACACCAGTGGAAATGCAATAAATTATTAATACTAGTATATATTACTTGTATTTCAACTACATGTATTTCATAGAAAACCGTTCGAAAAATATAACAGTAGATCTACTATAGTTAAACTTCATTTTTTTTGTCTTACACTAGTACTAATTGATTCCATGTTAGTTGCTATTTCGCTGCGTCCTTTTGCCCTTTTCTCATTTTCTCTATTTATAATTCACAGGCTGTGTCCTTCAGGAACGCCCAATTAGCATTTATCTCACGGCATAATTCATTTTTTTTTTCAAAAATATGAAAATTCGGGTTAAACTGTACTAAACATCACATTCTTAATCCATTTGCATATCAATTGGTGTAAAGTGGGCCTACAAGTTACAGGGCAAATGCATGCCTATCAAAATAACTGTCCCCTTCTTTATCTCTGCAACCATGCATATAGCCACGGATTTATATAATATAAATCCGTGATATAGCTAGTCAAAAATGTAAACATTCTGGTTGAATTGTACCAAAAAAAAAATCATATTATTTATATTAATTCGCATATCAACATAAATTAGGACTGCATGTACATACTGAAGGGCAAATGCCTATAAAAATAACTGTAAAGTACAAAGGTATACTGTACATTTGTACTTAATTAATCTCGGTAACCATGCCTGGACAAATTTAAGTTATAAAATCAAAATATATAATCTATTGAAATTTAATTCTTGTTATTTGAACAAGGACTTTAATTACAATATTTAAGATCGTGGTTTTTGAAAGACCCTATAGCTTGTTTTGCCCTTTGTCTCTAAGGGAAACAAAACAAATTTGGTGGGTGTTCACCATATTAATTTTTCCATGATATCAATCGCAACTTTTCGGCCCTTTCCGTCAGTCTACGGAGATGTATAATAGCCCGAATAGTTCCGAATGAACGGAAGTGAACAGTCCTCCTTTTAAAAAAAAATTGTGCCATCTGTCAAAGTTAAAAATAACAGGAAATTTTAACGCCGTTAAGGCGTTAATTTGATAAAATGAACTTACCGATTGCCAAATGTATGTCTTAAACATGGCTATGTACATTAATCTGTACAATAGTTAACAAGTAATTCACCGGATTCTGTTGGTGCTAATCATTGGAAAACTAAAGTTTAGAAGAAGGAAAAGTTTTTTACAAAGCAAATAATTTGACAAATTGGGCCGGGAATTGTTAGCCAGACTGAAGACGATCCCTTGTTCAAGGGAATTTCACAAATAAGCGTGTAGAGGACGGACAATGGCTTGTTGATTAACGAACAAGAATGTGTGAAACTGTCCGAGAAATGCCAGCAATTGCCAGTAATCGAGGTTTAATTGGCAAAGGTGGTCACTAATCAAATGAATGAATGAGTCAATCATTAATTATCACCAATTAAAATCAGTATCCTTAACATACACACGATTTGATTTTTAGCCCGTAACAATAAATATTTCAACCATTGTTTTGACACTGTGAAGGGTATTTTAAATTTTACGGTTTAACCTACAAGTAAGAAATACAGTGAGATACGCCAATTGGTTATCTTTACTCGCAATTCTACGGATAAGAAAAGCCTGTCTGCTGCTAGTTCGGAAACTGTCAATAGGTGTATTATAAATAATTATTATAAATAGTGGTAACACAAACTTAAATATTAATAATTGAAAAGTGGGCTGAGTTGGAATAGGGCCAACCTGACTCGTGGGGCCGAGTACGTTTTAGGGCCAAGCTGACCCGGAGTGTCTAGCGAAAAGTGACTCGCGTATGGCTAGCCAGGACACACTGTATCGGCTAGCCGTACGGCACTTTTCAAAATTATATGGAAGTTGAAAAACCAAAGTATTTCAGAAAATAATTAATTGGAAGTAAATATTGCTGACCCAGTGGAATTTTATATCCGCTCGGCTCCATCAAACTCCCCGCAGTGGTTACTTCCCCTGATCAGTACAGTAACCACTGCCACCACAAGTAAATTTGGTCATCAGAGAGGGGAATATATATTGTCAACTTTTAATTCGAAATAGAATACTTTTATATCATTAACCCAGGTTTTTCCGAAGGAAAAAACTGGTTATTAGATTGAGGTATGTCGGCGGGCGGGCGGGCGGGTGGGCGGGCGGACGGATGGGGGGGCGGGTGTAAACAATTTCTTTCTGTCGCAACTCCTCCTACATTTCTCAATGGATTTTTGACCAAAACTTTCACAGAAGCTTGTCATCAAGTGCCCTGGCGCATATCATTGTCGGGGGTTTTTGCGATTAGATAATATTTGACCTAATTATGGCCCTTTTGTTTTTTTTCCTTATATAGAATATATAGTGAACAATTTCTTCTGTGCGCAACTCCTCCTACATTTCTCAACGGATTTTGACCAAACTTTTCACAGAAGCTTTGTCATCAAGTGCCCTGGCGCATATTGTCGGGGTTTTGCGATTAGATAATATTTGGACCTAATTATGGCCCTTTGGTTTTTTTTCCTTATATAGAAATATATCGTGAACAATTTCTTCTGTGCGCAACTCCTCCTACATTTCTCAAACGGATTTTGACCAAACTTTCTCAGAAGCTTTGTCATCAAGTGCCCTGACACATATTGTCAGGGTTTTGCAATTGGTATATATTGGACCTAATTATGGCCCTTTGTTTTTTTTTCATTATAGAGAATATATAGTGAACAATTTTCTTCTGTGCGCAACTCCTCCTACATTTCTCAACGGATTTTTGACCAAACTTTCTTAGAAGCTTTGTTATCAAGTGCCTGGCCACATATTGTCGGGGTTTTGTGATTGGATAATATTTTACCGAATTATGGCCCTTTGTGTATTTTTTCCTTATACAGAATATAATAGTGAACAATTTCTACAGTGCGCAACTTCTCCTACATTTCTCAACGGATTTTGACCAAACTTTCACAGAAGCTTTGTCATCAAGTGCCCTGACACATATTGTCGGGGTTTTGTGATTAGATAATTTTTTACCTAATTATGGCCCTTTGTTTTTTTTTTCCTTATACAGAATATATATAGTGAACACTTTCTTCTCTGCGCAATTCTGTGCGCAACTCCTACAATTCTCTAGGGATTTTGACAAAACTCTCACAGAAGCTTTGACATCAACTCTTGCTGCATGTTGTCAGGGTTATGAGATTTGATAAATGGTTTGACCTAATTATGGCCATTTATTTTTTTCCCTTATATAGAAATATATTGTTTTTGTTCCATATATAGAATATAAAGTGAACAAATTCTTATTTGCACACCTCTTCCTACAAACTATTTTGACAAACTTTCACAGAAGCTTTCTCATCAAGAGTCCTTGTGCATATCATCGGGGTTTTGTGATTTCGGGTGGGCAGGCGGGCGTTAACTTTAAAACAAATGCCCCTGCATGACAAAGCTTCTGTGAAATATTTTGCTGAAAACCTGGTTGCATTGCATTGCGATGTTCCTTGTTTTAGTTTTCTTTCATTAAATTGTTATGCTTAATGTACAAAAATGTAAAAAATATACGAATAAAAATTATTTGTAAACATAACGAAAAATATTTTCACTGTGACACCATATGTATAGTAAACAATATATGACTGAAGTTAGACAGTTATTGAACGATTGTGCAAAAGATTTTGATCCAGCACTAGCTTGTTTTAAAGTGTAAACAAATTGAGTGTTTTGAACATATTTTATCTGGTAAGGATGTAATTATAAATCTGCCAGTTGGATATGGGATCCTTGGCGTTCTGAAACTGGCCGCCATTTTTGTCACATGATACAACAATCGTCAAGTGATTTTAGTGGTGGCAGTGTTTAAAGTAGCAAAGCGTGACGTAACCACTGTGAGGAGTTTGCGGCTCCATATCACCTCTATACTGTACTGTTACAGTGAATTTGTAAAGCACACCTACCTTGTACTTTCACTTGTAGTTCAGCTTGCTGTCCCAGATTTCAGTACAGAAATGTTTAGTTATACCTTTCCAGTTTGTTGTTAATTTTTTACTTCATCCTCTTTAAGCTTTGGGATTATAATATATAGAGAGGTGACAGGTCATTGTCCAGGGTCCATAACTCTTGTATGAATTTTGACAGAATTATAGCCCTTTTTGAACCTTTAATGTTTTGCATGCAACATCAATCTTCAAAACTACTGAAGGTATTCTCGTGAAACTTAATGCAAGCTTTAGAGGTCATATAAACTAAAGGTCACTAGTTATCCAACGCCCATAGTTCTGACTGAATTATGGCCCTTTTTGAACATTGTTAATTACAGTTAAAAGTGTTTTGTGCAACAATACTTTCAAAACATCTCGGGGTATTAATTCATTTAAAACTTAATACAATATTACATTGTTACATGTTTGTTGAATCATAATTGAAGGTGTCTGTCCAAGGCCTATAACTCTCATGGTTTCAACTGAATTATGGCCTTTCTGAAAATAAGAAAATTCGAAATCCAGCTTTTACATGCAAGTGCATAAATCAAATTAATTAATCTTCATAACTATTGGAATGTATTTACATGAAACTTAATACTTAACTTTGGGATTATTATTGGAGGTCATTATCCAAGATTTATAACTAATGTGATAAGGTGATTTCAAAAATCCTAATAACAAGTAAAACATTTACATGAGATAATATATGTATGTAATTTTTACAAGATGTAATTTAATGTGGCCCATTATAAACATAAATTCCTTTTATTTTCAGTGATGCAAACCAGAAAGAGATAAATAATGATCAAAAACAGAACAAATCTAGCAATAAAAAGCTTTTAACTTGTGGGAAAGCTGCTAACCACACACAGTATGACCATCTAAGGGGGATAACTAACAGGAGTGAACATCCGCATATACCTGAGCCCGAGGTTGCCATAATGTTCCGTAAAAAAGGTGCCAAAAACTCGGAGGTTGATATGACAGAATTAGAGACACGATTGCGTAAATTAAAGAAGCAGGTAACAAATTTTTCAAAACAGCTTGAAAAGCTTGTCCATTATCTTTGTAACAAACTTAATTTTTTAGCTGGTGCTGGTCACATTGCAGGGATTTTTTTGGCTCATTTTATAGCCAATATTCGGTCATAATCCCTTTAAAAATAATATATTAATTTTTTTCCCAGTCCACAGGAAAAAATTCCCAATTGGAAGTTACAGAATGAAAATATTGAACAACAAATTCTTAAATTTTTGAAAATAAGGGCTTCTTCACTGTCATCGTGTTTAAATGTTTGAAGACGCCATCCTAGACAGTGATTCTATGCATTTATTTATCATTGCAAAAACATCGCTTAAATTCCCAATTCGATGGATGTGGGTCATGTTCCCAAAATCCTGGGAAAAAAACCTGCATTGAAATTTGTTTTGACCTAATATATGATTGATATTGTTATTCATGCAATATAATATTCATGTGATGCCATATCGGAAAAGCAGTATAATGTAAGTCTCGAAATAATGCTTTAAAAACCATAATTATTATACACTTAATTAAATTTTTTGAACTAGTTAACCTTTTTGTTAAGGTTCATTTCTCAAAAACTATAAAAGGTATGCTTTTCGAATTCATTGGAGATAGATCTTTCAAACTAAATTTGTACATATGATGAATAAATAACTACTTCTTTTTCTTTGAGGCTCTGCAGGTCAAATCTTGAGGTCATAGCTAAAATTGCAAATTTACTACCATAAAAGAATATAATTATACATGCAATGCAATATGCATGTGTATTTTGTCATATTTTCCCACTCAAATGGTTGGTACATTGCCTCTGACAAATCTCAAGTTTAATGGTAAAATTATTCTATGTATTCATTTAGGGGTAAGTGAGGGAAGGGCCATAGAATGTACATGTCTTTTCTAGCATATTAAGTTCTGTTAGTTTTTATTGTTGTTTTAAAATAATTATGGTTGCTATATCCTAAATTAAAAAAAATGCACAGTGTCGGAAGAAAGCATCATGTGACTCTTAACAAAACATTATAAAGTTATGATATTTGTACATGTATATATTGTACTATGTTATTTCTGGCACATAATAATTAAATATTAGGACAACTGGCAATCGGTCAGTGTAATTTTTGTTAGAGATTGGCATAAATGCATGTATATGAATTAAAACGCTTCCCAAATTAAAGGATTTTTGTAAGTCAAGGGTTAGTGAAAATCATCTTTTCTGTTTCGGCCTAAATTGTGTTGGTGCACCTTAAAACTAAACAAAACAAACAAACAAGCAAGCAAAATGATAATGACTGGCTGTCAGTTAGATGCTATCATAGGCCAGCTTATCTAGTCAGTTACTGTAGTTTCTTAATTGTCCTATTTTGTATTGTAATGTCATATGTTAACACAAGACAAAAATTTCATTTGAAAAAAGACAAAGTTGTTTAATCATGTAATAACAATATTTAATCATTGAAGGCACATTGTGTCTTGGAAATGCTAAATCTAAAGGAAATTATTCATTTGCCATATACTGTTCATAAGCCATCTTTTGCATATTTTTGCACTGCATTTAAATGGTATATTTAGTGAATGAGTATTTTGTATGAAAATAAAAATACTTCTTTGCTTACATTTTGAAACCTTTTCCGACTTATCACTGCATGTTCAACGCTACTTTTTTCAGTTGTTCAATATCTAATAGGGCTAGGGCGAGTATCCGAGTACTCAGATAATCACGAATCAAAATGAAAAATCAAGTACGAATATTCGTCAACCCAGAGATCGTGGATTGCGATCTTATTTGTTTATTATACATTCGCTATTTCTCACACTTTAAAAGTAAAAAAAACAACAATTTACTAAGTATGAATTATGCGTTGTTTACCTAAATACAAATTGCCAATTAAAGACATGAAGTAAACAAACATGTACCATGATGCTCGAACATGTACATGTATATTCGAAAAAGTAATCGCTTTATTTTTATTGAGCACTTATAATGTTTTTACATGAAAATAAATCAATATTTTTAGTCACTATGTATAGATTTATAATAACGTGACATGTATTGAAGACGGTTTTATTTTTAATAATCCAAAATTAGCGAAACTTGGAAATACTTGTCTTTTCATGTGATTAGACAAGTTCTTGTACAAGCAGAATAAGTCAGTTCACCGTGGCATGTTTTACAAACTGCTTAAATTTTCTCTGGTTCAATTGAAATATCAAAGTACATGTATTTCCAAACATTGAAAGTAAATTTCGCTGGTGGAATTTTATATTGGCGCGACTCGTTTTCAACCTTTAACCCAGTTTATATTTGCATAGTATTATTTAAAGAAAAATAAACATGTTTTCAGAATTGATGTTCATGTTTTTATGACAACAAAAGATTTGTGGTTCGATTTGTGAATCGCAAGTGCTGAATCGTGGGTCAGATCGGATTGTCTCTTATCCAATAATAATATCTAACATGCTCTTAATCTGTTATAAAAACATTATTAAACACAATTAAAATAAGTACATATTTCTGAGGCATAATGTGCCTTTTAAACAATGTTTCATAATCAAGTTGATTTCTAAATATTCATTATTGAAAGTTTACAGCTTGTGTTTTTTTTTTCAGACACCAAAGTCTTCCTATACATACAGTCAGATTGGAAACTACTGGAGAATACGAGGAAATACACAACTGTCAATAGAATGTTTCCGGAAAGCTTTAGCCATCTCACCGAATAGTCCAGATATTCTACTCTATCTCGCTAGAATCTTGTTTAACCTTCAATATTTAGACGATGCAATTTTCCCTCACGCGTAGATCTCTTGCCATGCAGTCAAATGAAAAGACAACTCCTGGCATCAACATTTTACTCTTGGTGAAATTTTAAAAGCTTAACGGTCATTATCAAAGAAGCTAGTCTTCATTTTCAGCAGGCGTTACGATTGAACCCAGGATTTCAAAGAGCGGAAGCACATCTCTACATGACATGGAAGGGACGCCCAATCCTTCAGTTACTCAGTACACACTCTTTTATAATTCTGTTTTCTAATTATGGGTGTGGTTTTTGGAGTAATTACGTCTATGGAAGCTAATTATGATGAGGGTAGTGATGGTAAACCTCAGAGGCACTTTAATCGGGCTATGGCCATGCGTTCAATGAAGCTGGGTATAAATCCGAGGCTTATAAGAATGCGAAAGCTAAACGGTGTTTGAAATAATCATTGTAATCATTAGCAGTCTATGGAGTGTGCTTATAATAAGCCAATAATGCTATCTCTGTCTATAATAATAACCTGCCAGACTTCTTTTATACTTGATTTCTTAAACAAAATAAAAAAATGTTACGTTGTACCATTTTGCTGTTTATTTTTTGATTTACACTTAAGTATGCTGGAATGTCACCCTACGATCCTCTAAATGAGCGAAAATATTTCAAGAAAATCAAACTTGCAAAAAATGTACAAAGATTTAAAGTCAAGTAAAAAGATTCAAGTAATTATTTACATGTTAATTAGTATGTGCGATTAATGACTGATTTTGCACTATTTATTACCATATTTTTACTGCATGATTAAAACAGTATGGAGGCATCCATGGCCGAGCGGTTAAGGTCATTGACTTCAAACCACTTGCCCCTCACCGCTGTGGATTCGAATCCCGACAGGGACTTTGGATTATTTAATGTGAGGAAGCTATCCAGCTAGCTTACAGAACGTCAGTGAATCTACTCAGGGCCAGTTCGTGCCTGAAATAATGCATGGAAGGCCACCTGAGGTCTTCCTCCACCAGTAAAGCTGGAACTTTGCCATATGACCTATAGTGTGACGTAAAACCCAATCAAACAAACAAACTAACAGTATGGGCTATTTTTGCATATTTTGACCTCGACCTCCTTTTGGTAATTTACATGAATTGTACATATGTAAGTGCTGCTTGCAATATGTAAATTATTTCCTTTGTTCACTTCACAATTTTTGACTCTTAAATACATTTTAACATTTTTATGAAAATTGGCATGTTGCTTAACCCATTACCCCATGAGCATTTTGTGGAAAATGGCTATTTTCATTGAAAAGTCTCCCGTTACAAGTTCAAGTTGCTATAAAACTATCAAAACTGCTTCAATGCTAATCAAACTTGGCACAAATGTTGACTGGACCATTGCCATTGTAACAACATGCTCAATCTGAAATTTCCTGTTACCATGGCAACTAGGGGACATCTCAAAATTGCCAAAAATCACTATTTTGCGTTGATTTTTTCCTTCAAAATTGATTTCAAAGTGCTGCCACTTCTCAATGGATTGAGATAGAGTCAAAGGCTTTTCAGCATTGGTAACACGTTACCTTATGATCGACCTGGGGCCTTTTTTCGCCTCCCACAAGTCCAAAATTTTCTTGGCGATGAGGGGGACTCCGCCCCCCTTCAACCCCCACTTCTGGCAACCCCCTGATGTATCTTTTGGATGTGGGGCCGCGCCGAAAAAGTGGTCAATTTTTTAAACAACATTTCTCAAACAAAAACAAGTGTTTGGGGGCCTTAATAAGGCATTTTTTCACCATTTGAGAAAGCAAAAAGGGCGGTGAAAAAGGCGTAGAAAGGCGTATATATCTGGTAATGGGTTAAGAGTAATATTGTGATTATAACCCCAGCACAAAAGTACCTTTTTAGAATGTCATGGTTTAAGTGTCAAAAACTGTAACAGTAACTGAAATATAACTAGAGTATTAATGGACAACATACTTGAGTCAATGGGTAGTCGGTGGTAAATGAGGTTGTTGATTCAAACAACTTGGTCCTCGCCACTGGGTTTGAATCCTGCAAGGGATTTTTTATTCTTTCATGTAAAGAAGCATCCTAGCTAGCACATCAACGGTGGTTCTACTAAGGTGGCGTTTGTGCCTGAAATAATGTATGGAGGGGCATCTTAGGTCTTCCTCCCCTAGTAAAATCTGGAAAGTAGCTATATGACCTTTACAGTGCTGGTGGGATGTAAAACCCAATGAGATAAATTTCAAAATTTGAACAAGCTCTGTATGAATTATAAGCAATAAAAAATTGTATTTCTATCATAGATTCAATAATGCTAAATTAATCATTCACCGAATACCCAATGATTAAATTAATGCCGATGTAATTGATTCTTAAAAAAATATAGAAGAAAATATTGTATTTTAACTATTTTTTTTTTCAAGATTTTGATACACATAGTTTCAAAACATATCATAAGACATGGAAATTCCTCAGTGTCTGAAGTTCTTTATGAGATTGTTTAAAAGTTTGATTGACAGATTTAAAAGATATTAAAGGTGAATTTCCACATGTACAATGTAAATTGGACTGGAAGAAGACCACACCTTTTCCTTCTGATAAAATTATTTTCTGTAATTATTTAACATTCTTTACACAGGGATCCAGCACAGTGTTTGGATAGTGTAAAAAGTAATTATAGAAATATATATATATATATATACTATACATATATATGATAGTGTAAAAAGTAATTCTAGAAAAAAACTATACATGTACTGTACATATAATATATATATATAATATTATATTATATTTACAGTATATTTTTTTTCAAGAATTACTTTTTACACTATCCCAACACTGCCAGGTCCCTGTGATGCCTCATGTTTAAGAATTCAACATCCATTGGCCTTCAAGAGCACACACTAGTAGAAAGCCTGTGCTTTATTTTCAAATGATCAATGAAGCAAAATAACATTATCATTACAAAGTTATTCAATGTCCATATGCACACCATCAAACCCTGTATGCAGCTATATAAACCAAATCAGATGCTGCATTCAATTATATAAACGCCTTCAGATGGCACATAATGGCATAATGCATTACAAACACAGAAAAACACATGAATCTAAATGAACACCTCTGAGAAGCTATCTTGCGGTATATGATCACAATCAAATGTGGCATGCAGCTATGTAATTTACACAATCAGAAGTCATATGCATCTATATGTAAACCCCATCAGATGCCCATTCAGTTATATGAACACAATCAAATGCCACCTAGCTGCAGCTATATGAATACAATAAAAACTGCAGGCAGCTATATCAACATAATCACATGCCATATACAGCCATCTCAACACATTCAAATACCACATTCAGCCATATGAACACAAATGCCTAATTAAGTTATATGAACACCATAAAACAGTGTCTACATGTATGTGAACAACTGTATGCAGTAAATAAAGACCATCGCATGCAGCTACATTTATATGAACAAGAAAATGGCATACAGCCATGTGAACTCCATCAGAAGTCGTATGCAACTATAATATAATTATTTATACAAATTTTTGACAGGCTATCTTTACTCTTTAGTCCCAGGTTTGATAAGTATATACATGACAGTGTTACATATTTAGTACCGTTCAACCGTAAATAGTCTCACAACGTCACATATAACTTATCTTACACTGCACCGCTCACACGTGTGGTCGACTTCCGTTAAAAACACCGGTGTATATTGATTGCATGAGAAACTGTCAAAGGACAAACTTTACATAACTGGACATGTCTTGGTTGTTTGGAATGAACAAAGGCCAGGGTGGTGGCCAATTACCACCAGGCTTTCCACCACCGCCTGGATCCGGCGGTGACAGTGGGGGAAACGATGGCAAAACACCGGATAAATCGCGTTCAGATGCGTACACTTTTGACTCTGCAGCCCTTGAAAGAGCCGCACAGGCAGCTAAGACTTTGGAGCGTTCAGGTGATTATGTCATGAATACTTTGCCGTGACTTAAAATAATTTAAGTTTATTACACTGCCATTGTTTGCAAAAACCGTATCTAATTATTCTGTGAAAAGGTCACAGCAATAAAGTTCCGCACAGGTGAAGGTCATTGGTAAAGTTTCAAGACATATCATCACAGTCAGGTATGCTTTATTAGAATTATATGTTTGGTGGTTGTTAAAGTCTAATGGTTGAAAAGATGCAATTGATATCATTCAAATGTTATCTGGTTTTTACATTTGCAAAATTTACGAATGATGTAACTTTCATTTTTTCTATCCATTTGAGTACAGGGCTGGCCCACATGAGTGTCAATGCACAGGTTAAAAGTTTACTTAATATTTTATTCTCCCTACTCTTTATAACAAGATATACAAGTTCGATTTTCCTTATCAGATGCAGGAACAAAAATGCTTACAGTATGATGAGTATGGGAACAAGCCAAACCTTTCTTTGATGATATGCATTAATTTCAAACCAGCTAGAATTTGCATGGTTTACGTACAACTTTAAACCTAGGGATGGCCCTAATGGTTACACAGTCTCAAACCTTGAGACTAGTATTTTCCAATTATTACTGGATGCCTTCATGAAAATGTTTACAAAATGACAAAAGTATTTTTCTTCTCCTTCTAAATTTTGCTGTTTTATAATGATACCCTATTATGAAATGAATAATTTATTGTCTCTTGTAGCACATGCTAAAGATGCATTGGAATTATCAAAGATGCAGGAGCAAACAATACAGATTGAAAACCAGAAGAAAATCAAGGTAAATGCAAAACCAGTTTCTGGATGCATCAAAGTATATAAAGCTATAGCTGATGTAATCAGGTCTAGGATTTCATGATATTATGGTCCAATATTTACAAACAGTCTGTAAATTTATATACCATTTTTTGATCAGTTAATTGACAGACAAAAAAGTTGAAGTTTAAAAAAAAATTTGATTACTTTCATTTTTGTGTCGCCTTGAAAAAGGCGACATATAGGGGTTACTTTTATCGTCGGTGTTGGCGTCCCCTTAAGCTTGTCCGGAGCATAAGTCAGTCATTATAAGTCGGATTGACTTCTAACTTGGTATGCATGCTTCTTATAATGACCCGAAGTGCAGTGCACAAGAACCGGTACTCTGCACTTCTTATTTTTTGAGTTATTGTCCTTTGTTAATTTTCATACTTTATTTTTGTCCAGGCCATTTCTCCTGAAGTAATAAAGCTATGGACATGAAACTTCATAGGATGATAGATCTCATTAAGAAGAAGTGCAGTGCCCAAGAACTGTTACTCTGCATTTCTTATTTTTTGAGTTTTTGCCCTTTGTTAATTTTCATACTTTATCTTGATCTCATACTATTTATTAAAGATTTAAAAACAGTGTCAGATTTGTAGCATGGAATGGCTATGAAATTAGATAAATATGAATAGTGTACTAAGAGGAATAACCAATAAAATGTCTAGGAACAAAATGCTATTGTTAGTAGACCCATTGAGTGAAGATTTAGTTGAGATCGAGATTGATTGCATGAGGGTAACAAGGCCTTTTCCCACGTGTATAGAAGCCCTTCCCTTAAGTTTGGGGAAAAATGTAGTATATTTGCAAAAGTGGAAGGACAATCTTGATATAAATTGAATTTAAGAGAGGGTTGGGTGAAATGCATTGTTGTAAAGAATTTTCAATTTTTTTGTGTAACAGCCCCTGCTATAAAAGGACAAACAGATCTGGCCCTGACTTATTCAAATAAACCTTGAAAACCTTGGTTATGGATTATCTTTCCTTGCCTTGTTAAATGGAAGAAAGATTTTCACTTGTGTAATTTATTAACTTTTGTTTTTGATTTCTTATGCAACCCATTTATGTCTGCGATATTTGTTTTAATTGCACGACACAGATAAGGGTGTTTGATTAAAATAATATACAGAGTCTGAGGGGATCTATATCAACCATTTATATATAAAGATATTGTTTGACCTTAAAAAACATGGTCTTTTGTCATGCCAAAACAGAACTTAGATGGCTTAAGACTTGAGGAACTGGCATTCTATTAATGAAGTCTGTTGAGCAGAATCCATCAACCAATAATAAATAACAGGATTAACAAAATTAATTCTCATTCAACTTGACTTACAGGAGATGGAAGGCCAAATAGAACAAATGAAATTGGAGCAGGCTAGAGTAATGGAGGAGGAGAAACGTAAAACTTTACGTGAAGAAACAAAGTTGAGTCAACAAAAGTCACAGTACCAGGACCAACTAGCTAGAAAAAGATATGATGACCAGTTAGCACAGCAGGTATTGTTTCTATATATATATACAAAGTAATTATTGCTTGGCAAACAAATTTGATATTGCAACTTAACATACAAGAATATAAATAAAAACCCTGTTGACAATATTTCTTTGCGAGTCTTCAAATAAAAATAAAAGTACATAAAAACATTCACATTTATGAGCTTTACACTTCAGGACTTGCAAAACATTTTTATTTACATTTTCCTCAAATGGAAAGACAATGTTTTCTTATCTCCGTATACAAATAATGGAATGTGCAACTCTCTGTAGTTTACAGAGATTTAATATCTTGGAACCAGGCAAAAGAAGTCTTTAAAGATGGAATAATAGAACTACTAGAAATTTAACATTTATGTTTTTAAATTCATTTAGCTTTTAATTTACTTTTGTTTTCAAAATATTCTGCATATTGAGTATGTATACAATATTTCAGGCCAGATTGAATGAAGAAAACTTAAGGAAGCAGGAAGAGTCTGTACAGAAACAAGAACAAATGAAGAGAGGTAATGTAAATAAATCCATCTTGTAGTTTGGTACTGGAATCCCTTAAAAATTAAATGGAATGTTCCAAATTCATAGCAGGGGGGGAATCCATTACACAAAGTCAGCTGGTTGAGGGTTAAGAACAATTATGATGTGAATAAGTAATGCCTGTAATATGTACTAACATATTTTCTTCAAAATCAGTGTCTGAGAATGCTTCAAGTTGATTAATGTTATGCAATACAGATGTATTGTAAACCTGAATTTAAATGTGCTAGCTGCACAAGGGGTGGAGGTAGAGTATAGATGGGAGTCAACATTACCAGTATAGTCTGTACATATTAATAAACATCTTTTGTTACAGTTTCAACTTAATAAACAGACATGTTTACTGTCACGAACTGTACAATTATTGGACCTAATACTGAAGGAAATTTTTTTCTTTGTAGCATTGGTTAATATTGATTGTAGAATACAATTACTCATGATATTCAGTTTCAAAATTTAATGGGTTTTTTTTATGTACAAAAGGGAGTATGGAGTACCAGGCAGAACTTAACCACAAGAATGATATGAAAAGAATAGAGGCAGAGTTACGAGGAAAAGCTAAAATAGACAGAGAGAACCAGGATATTCTAAAAGAACAAATACGCCTGCGGGCACAGGAAGATAGGAAAACAAGACTGGAATCTATCAAGTAAGGACCGGGCTTGATTAGAAAAAAAATAAAGAAAATTAAGGAGAATTTTTGTAATTAAGATTGTAATCTCTGATGCTAGATTTGTCTTTTCTACCTATATTTATGAATTATTGATGAAGTCAAATAGTGTCAGGCATTGTTTTAAAAAAAAGCATCAAGTAAGAACTTTGTAATGATCTCAGCCCTGAGAATAAAAGGTCAGGAGAAAAATGCTGTCCAGTTAGACAATTTAACCTTTTTTTCTTAAATTTTGAGATGTAAAAACTAATTTTCAAAGCGCAAAATTAATATTATAATATAAAGTGAAAAAGTATTTTCAAGGTATTTTGTCATGTTTTCAGGACAGCAGGAGCTGTGCTAGGGGAAGGATTTAAAGCATTTATATCAGACTGGGACAAAGTGACAGCTACTGTAAGTCAATTATCTATTTGTAAGGGACTGTATCATGTATTAACACTTGCTAAACTTGTCCATCTGGTCATGTTTGGAACTGTTCCATTAACAAAATAGGGATATTTAAAGGTCAAAATTTGAAGTTAGTCAACCAATTGTATAGAGTCTTGTCAGATTGTTCAGATTTGCAAGCTGTCCTGGCTCTATACTGGTGACAACAGCTAAACACTTTGGGTCCAGGTGCTAGTGGGCATGGACAGTAGCTCGCATTTACCACTACAGTCCCTGCTCAGCCTTAAGCTGAGCCTACAACATTTTCAAATTAGCGGTAAATGGTGTTTGTTAGGGATTCTGTTTTTCACTATTTTAATTTAATATATGAATTCAGTCATCCATTGAACAGGCTAGATACTCCTTAACATGAGTATCTGTCACAGATTTTATACTTTCAAAATTGTATATTTGTTTATTTATTAGAATAAATTGTTATTTAATGAACAACAGTTTCTGTTAAACCTTCAGATGTATTTGCTGAGGTGCATTTATCCATTTTGCAAATACTTTTAGTAAGAAAAAATTATTGCATGAAATATTTTATAGTCAAACATTAATTATGATTTTAAGATGTAAGTGTTTGTTTACAGGCTGCGGGGATCACGCTGGCAGCTGCTGGTATATATGGTGCCAAATACAGTATAGGTGTAGCTGCCCGGTACACAGAGGCTCGCCTTGGTAAACCATCACTAGTTAGAGAAACTTCCAGAATTACTGTCTTAGAAACTCTGAAACATCCAATCAAGGTAAGGCTTTACAGAAGTTGGCCCCAAGGTTATATATAACAACTTTTTATCTGAGTTCCATCTCAAATCTCTGGATTTTCATTGGTCAGTGTACATTCAGTGGCAGCCTCTGACCAATCAAATACCTTGAGATCTGACCTAAACCTTAGAGAAAGTCTTTATAACCTTGGATAATCTTTAAGAAAAATAAAGCCATTATGCGTTATTTGGTAAATTGAGGAGATTTCAGTGATTAATTACATTTAGCTGTAAAAAGCTCTGTAATGTTTGTATATTTTAATTTGTATTTCTAAAAGCTGGTGCAGCAAATATTTTTTTGTTTTTGTTCATGTCATTTTCAAGAAAGCAGAATGAAAATTAAGCTTATTTACATATGCTCATGTGAATACATATAGCAGGGATGCCAGTTTTCTGCGGATTTTGAGGTCATTGAACCACTTTTGAGAACAATTTAAATCCGAGGAGAAAATTTGGGGGAGGGGGGTCTCTTTCACCGAGTTTGCTACCGTCTATTGTCTGCCGATTGTAAATGTTTAGACTGTACCGTAAATATTTAGACCGTACCGCTTTTCGGGTATGTTCAGTTATTGTCGCTATTATAGTAAGCCAATGAACGATAGCGTTAAATATACCAACCAATCGTAGCGTCTTTCTGTAGTTGAAGAAAAACAAAAAGTCAGCCGATTAGCAAGAGTAATACAATATCAGTTAATGAAAATATTTGATCAAGCATTAAAAGGAAATGCATTTTAGACCATCTGAAAAGGATTTGTTGTTGATGGAAAGAAGAAGTAGGGTAGATCATCAAGATGTATATATTACAGTTATAGATACTGATTAATTTTATTGAAATTAAAGTCTGCCTTAACTTTGTTACTGCCAGTCAAAATAATACAATATCAGTTAATGAAAATATTTGATAAAGCACTAAAAGGAAATGCATTTTAGACCATCTGAAAAGGATGAAAACCCAGGAGCTTCCGGGGGCTTCGCCCCCTGCTCTGCCACCAGGGCTCTGCCCTGGACCTGCATTGGGGGCCTACATGGCCCCCATGACCCCTCGTGTTTAATTTTCCTCTTTTTTCCAAATTGTCTGTTGGCATCCCTGATATATATGTGAATTGGTAAAAATATTTTTCATTTCTTGTTATTTATTATTTACAGATCGGAAAGAAAATATTTAAAAAGAAAGAAGAAGTATTAAGTGGAATTATATTAAAGGTAGGTGATGTTTTGCGAACATTTCTATGATTATTGTAATTATTATTGTACCTTTACACTTACTTTTAAACATATGTAAATTGTGTGTTTCACAAAACGTTGGTACGTTTTTTCTTATAAGGTATTTTGGAAATATTTATCAAAATATCAGAAAAATTTAGTTGGTGACTGCGAATCATTCAACAGTCAAGTTTTAAATTGTAATTGATAATTATTTACAGCATTTTATGACAATATAGGTATATATGCCACTGGGAATGGGTGGCAAGAAAGGAAACGAATACACTCATCGGATCACAAAAAGGCATAATTACTAAGTGTAAGAGGGAGAGATAAAAAAATATTGTGATAAATGTTAAAAAAGTGATGAATAGTTTTAAAAACTTTATATAAATATGGTATGCTGTATGTTTTCTTGGGTTTACAACTTTTGTTCATTTGAATTTTTGAATTTGATTTTCTTTGCAGCCAGAATTAGAGGAGAGATTGAGAGATGTTGCCATAGCAACAAGTCATACTAAAAAGAACAATGGTTTCTATAGAAACTTGTTAATGTACGGACCACCTGGAACAGGAAAAACAATGTTTGCCAAGGTAATTATTGTATTATTTAAAGTTGCATGCCTCTAGATGAGCCACCATTTTTTTAAGAAAATAAGACATGTGAACAATATTCAAAGACATTAGTGATTTCTGATTTCTGCATGACAATTTATCTCTGACATAAGCAGAAGTCTAATAGTCATTTGTCTCTCACCACTATTTCAGAAATCATGTAGGATTAATAATTGGTCTTGGTCACTGGCTGAGAAATAGGTAATTACTGGTTAGTTATCCTGGAATGCCTGATAAATTGATGGACTACAGAGATTATCAGATATGATCAAAAATTGTTTTGAAACTTAACCATCATGAAAATCAAACCCAGTTTATGAACTTCTGGTTTATGACTAATTTCATGGTTATACGGACATTTTAATATTTCAGAATTTAGTAAAAAACCAAACTTGTTTTGAAACCAGCATAAAAATCAAACAAACCAAGTTTATGAACTTCTGGTTTATGACTAATTTCATGCTTATATATATATAGATGGTTTAATATTTTAGAATTTAGCCAAGCATTCTGGTATGGACTATGCCATTATGACAGGAGGTGATGTAGCACCGATGGGTAAAGAGGGAGTTAGTGCAATGCATAAAGTATTTGACTGGGCACAGACTAGTCGGAAAGGGTGAGACAACTTGTTTTTCAATGAGACCAATATAAATGTCTTCCAGTAACCAGTTTTTTCCCTGATATAATTTCGGTCTGATAAAGAGTGCCTGTTTTCCCCTAAGTGGGATCTAAAACTTCTTCAGTTACTGTATAGATATGATATAATCATTCATCTGTTTTTATGGCTTGTTTTTCTGGCCAAACTGACCAATTAATTTGAAAACACTACTGGCTAGTGGCAAATTTTCCGATTTTTGCTGACCCAAACATGTTCTGGAAAGGGTGAAAATACACTTAATTGTTACATAGAACCCTTGTTTTAAGTTAATACTATTGCTCGTGATCGTTATAAGTGTCCAGTTCAGACTTCCCGAAAGTTGAAAAAACTGTCAGACATTCGGTCTGACAAACCATGAAAATCTGTCGGACCGAAACAAAATCTGTCAGACCAAATAAAATTGATCAAAATCAAAGAAAAACTTGTGTTTGTATTTCTAAGACACTTTTTGTTTTTTATTTTTTCGCCGTAAAAATCGGCACAATCCGTACAGCGCATTTTCATCTCCTCCCTGCATACACCAATGATTCATGGGTTCTGCTTCCATTTTTCATAAATTTTCGTCTCTGGTCTATTCTTTTCATCCTTTTATTGCTTGTTTCTGCGCACTTCTTCTGACGTAGATTTTCGGTTTTTCCCAGGTTTGGCACCTTTAGCGACGCCATTTTGTATACATGCGGCTTGGATAAAAGCCGGACAGTCGGAATAAAAAATTGTCGGACCTGATCAAAATTTATCGGACATGTCCGTCGGACCGACGTATTTCGGGAAGTCTGCAGTTATTAATACAAGTGTCAAGTTACCTAAGCTTTTATTGCAGGAAACACACACTTCTACCATTTGATCAATAACAACATGCCTAATACTGTTTATAATCATCACACAGCTCTTTATAAAAAAAATAGCATGATAATTTGAAACAATTTTTATTGAAAGAACATGCAGTTTAGTTATTGGTTTTAATTATGGTATTTCTTTTCAGTGTGTTATTATTTGTGGATGAAGCTGATGCATTTTTAAGGAAAAGAAATAGGGTATGATAAAAATTTTACATTTTCAATCAAGTTTATTATTAACAAAAATTATGTTTATATACCGTCCTTCCCTGGGTTTATTTTTACCTATTCATTTCTGGTAACAGGCTTGTCAGAGCATTACAAATCTAAGTATTCAACAGTATAGCACATGGTCAGAGTGTAAGAATAATGCAGGCAGACATTTCCTTCTATGACTGCTGTAAGTTCAACTGTTTTGCAGGTGGAGGTCAGATGATTAAGAAAAAAAAGAGATATTGATACGATTCAGGGATTATTTTTGCTTATTTTATAGTCGTTTTTGGGTCATATTCCCAATTGAAAATAGTATATTATTTTCCCAATCCACAGGAAAAAATTCCCAATTGAAAGTATAAAATAAAAATATTGAATAAAAATTCTAAAATCTTTGCAAATAAGGGCTTCTTCACTGTAATAGTGCTTAAATCTTTGAAGATGCCATCATAGACAGTAATTGTTTGCATCCATTTAATCACTGCAAAATTTCAGTCATGCATTTTTTCCCAATTTTTTAACAGAACACCACTGAAGTTCCCAATTCCATGGGTATGGGTCGTGTTCCCAAAATCCTGGAAAAAATCCCTGTGATTTTTTGAGTTGTTACAATGTATTTATGACTAATATGCATGCAAGACATATCGTAAATCATTGTCATTGAAAGAAAAACAAGTGGGGTGTCCGTGGCAGAGTGGTTAAGGTTGCTGACCCTTCACTGCTGTGGGTTCAAATCCTGACAGTGATTTTGGATTCTTTCATGTGAGGAGGCTATTCAGCTAGCTTACGGAATGTTGGTGGTTTTATTTGGGTTTTACTAAGATCTCCCTCCACCAGTTAATATATGACATATACTGTGTTGGAGCAACCTAAAACCCATGTAAGAGAAAAAAAGAAAGAAATTAAAAAGGCTTTATTCCCCTCTGTGAATGATTGAAAGGGACTTGTACTTTTTGGGAGATTCATAATTTGTGTTTGATAGTTATAAATAAAGACATGTATTTTCAGGAATTGATAAGTGAGGATATGCGTGCAACATTAAATGCCTTTTTATACAGAACAGGGGAACAATCAAACAAGTAAGTTAACTTCTTTCTTGTCGGAAATTTAAATCACTCGGAGTACAAAAAGTGAATTGTCTTTGAAAATAAAGAAATGAATGGAAATATGAGATAAAAATTGTTGTGGATTCCTGGAATTATTTGACAAATACTGTATTGGTTAACAATTTAACATGTAAACCCTCCTTTAAAAGCGTTACTTGATTTTCTTGTGTCTTTTAATTTTCTGAAAATTTAAAAAAGGTTTTTTAGAGTTTATTTGTTTTGAAATGTGTCTAAAATTTTGGGCATTAAACCTTAAGCTTTTTTCTATTACTGAAATTTTTTTATAGAAGGGAAAAAATGTAAAAATTTACTTTTTTTTTTAAAAATTTAAGTGTGAAATCAATTGGGTAAAATTTTAGTGAAGAAAGATTGTTGTCCAAAATTCTCGCAAAAATACTGACACAGTCAAAAATGGAGATGTTCAGGCTTACATTGCCAAATATCAATAGCATAGGCAATCTAAGGTAAATAAATAAAAAAAAAAGAAAACAACCACTATTTGTTTTGCAGATTTATGATAGTTTTAGCCAGTAATACACCGGAACAGTTTGACTGGGCTATAAATGACAGATTAGACGAGATGGTGGAATTTTCTCTACCAAATCTAGAGGAGCGTAACAGATTAGTACGACAATACTTTGATAAATATGTTCTCCAACCAGCATTTGAGGCTAAAGGGTAAGCTTGATGTATGATATGCTCTCCATATTTCTCGCATCAGTTACTGCATGCCGTCTAGCTTTAACTGCCGCCACCACTGTAAACAATAAGTGAATCATGTGACTAAAATACACGGTTTTAGGGCATCTGGTTATTGTGAAAAATATTTATTATAATAATTTTACAAAATACTCTTTTTTTAACATGTAATATATAATGCAGCATAAGAATCAGTGAAAATTAAAACAATGAGATAGAAAGAATTAAAATTCAGATATAAAAGTGAGAAATATACTGTGATCTGCAGCAACTAAAACATATAGGCAAAGGTTTCTGCACTGATCAGGGGAAGTAACTGCTGCAGGGAATCTGATGTTTTAGGACAATTTTAGAATTATTTGCCTCTGAGAATTGTTAAAGGATATATCAAATTTTTGAAGTCTATTCTTAAAGACAATAGTTTAAATTAGTGTGTATATCCAGGCAACAGATTGATAAAATATATTATAGACAGTTTAAAACATGAAATAGGGATAGTTTATTGTAATTCTGCATTATTGTAGTTCTGCATGAAAAGGGGATATTTTATTGTAATTCTGCATGAAAAAGGGAAAGTTTATTGCAATTCTAGCTGAATTGGAAAATAAAATTATAAACAATTTCATATAATGCTGCCTGAACTTTTTATTAGCTCACCTGTCACAAAGTGACAGGGTGAGCTTTTGTAATTGCTTTTCGTCCGTCCATCGTCCGTAAACCTTTACTTTAAATGACATCTCCTCATAAACCACTAATCCAATTTCATCCAAACTTCACAGGAATGTTCCTTTGGTGGTCACCTTTGAAAATTGTTCAAAGAATTTAATTCCATGCAGAACTCTGGCTGCCATGGCAACCAAAAGGAAAAAAACTTTAAATAACTTCTTCTAAAAAACCCAAAAAGCTAGAGCTTAGATATTTGGCATGAAACAACTTCTAGTGAGTGTCTACCAAGTTTGTTAAAATAAGAGCCCTGGGGTCAAAATTGGCCCCGCCCCAGGGGGTCAATGATTTTCCCTATATATGCATATAGTAAAAACTTAAAAATCTTCTTTTAAAGAACCCAAAGAACTAGAGCTAAGATTTTTAGCATGAAACCAGTTCTAATGGATGTCTACCAAGTTTGTTCAAATAAAAGCCCTTGGGTAAAAATTGGCCCGCCCTGGGGGACATTGATTTTCCTTTTATGTGTATAGCAAAAACTTTAAAATCTTCTTTGAAAAAACCGGAATAGCTAGAGTTTAGATATTAAGCATGAAACATTTTCTAGTAAGTGTCTACAAAGATTGTTCAAATAAAAGCCCTGCCCCAGGTGTGTCATTGTTTTTAACTATATGTGTAAAGAAAAGACTTGAAAAAATCTTCTTTGAAAAAACCCAATGAGCTAGACCTTAGATGTTTAGCATGAATCATCTTCTAATGGGTGTCTACCAAGTTTGTTCAAATAAAAGCCCTGGGGTTTAAAATGGCCCCTCTCCGGGGGCCTATATACAGGTGAGCGACTTCAGGGCCATCATGGCCCTCTTGTTGAGTTTTGTTTTTATTTGGTAGTAAAGATATGTCAAAGAAAGATTTTTGCATAGATTGTAGCATATGTAATCAATCCTCCTATTTATTATAATTTTATCTGTGGGTCTGAGACTTGCTTTATTGTTATATGACAATGACATTTTTACTGTGCCTACAATGATAATGAAGTTTTTGTGTCAATGTTTTTATTAAAGGAGATTGAAGGTGGCCGAGTTTGACTTCGACAAGAAATGTACAGAAATAGCAGAAAAAATTGAAGGATTATCTGGTAGAGAAATCTCAAAATTAGGTGTTGGCTGGCAGGTAAGACTGGATTTGATGTACAGTTCAGAATAATACACCATTTGAATAGAATAATGTCACACTAATGATCCCCACCCACACAAATTCACAGGGAAATAAGTTAGATAACAGGTACTTTGAATTTGGTAAATGCTGCCAAGAGGACAGGCAGTATACTGTTCGCATGTTTCGTTGAATATTCCATTGCTATTTTTCCTGCCATAACAAAATCATCGCTTTGATCTGGTAGAGCTGGATCAGGATGGAGGTCAAATTTGGAGGATTTGCATCCTTACCCCTTGTATTGCCACTGTATTATAGGGAAGGGTGGGGTGGTGGGGATTGGGCAAGGAGCAATCCAGAGCATCACCTGACTGGCTCATTACTTGTAAAAATAAGATGAATACTCAATCATGAGAATAAACCCTTAATAGTAATATTTACAAACTTATTAATATCATGTATATCTAGGTGTTTTCAAATTATTACATAACCAAAGTTGTTTTAAGGACTTTTCGTCCAGTAATGATATGTCTAATTAACATACAGTTGTTCATAAGGTAGGGATATTGACTGTGATAACTGTTGTTTTCAGGCTGCAGCGTATGCTTCAGAATCCGGTGTTCTAACGGAAGCTATGATAGACGAGAAAGTCAAGGACGCCATGAAGTCACACGAGAAGAAGGTAATTTGGCAGGAAGATCACTCCATATATACAACGGCTGATCAGCGTACATTATCACAGAAGGCGGCCTCCATGGTGATCCCCAAAGCACCGGCTGTTCCGGAAAGCTGATGATTGACATGATTTAGGTGTTACTAGGATTATTTGAACAATTATAGAATTAGATAATGTTACAGACCATATACGTAAGGTTTCACTGACCTTAATATGGTATCAAAGAAGTATGTCGACTCGTACAAACATACCAGTTTGTTAAGACAGATTAATGGACTATTCTAAGGTATTAGACCTGAAGTTGAGGAAGGTGGAAATGTAAGACATGCCAGAAAGGATCATATTTTAAATAGTTAACAACAAAAGAATTTGTTATGTTTAAGGAAGACATGTTCAGTTTTAAGTTTTTATATTAATTCTTATAGTCCTTGAAAAGCATCAACAAAAAAACAATTTTCATCAGATTCAAATTTTCAAAATTTATAATTAAACATATATATTGTGAGTTGTTATTAAGATGTAAAATTATTTGTGTTAATAAGCATGTTGCAAATTTACTGACATTTGACAAGGTAATTATATGTATCCAAGAAAAAAATGTACACTTGTTCGAGATAATTTGAGATCATAAGCCTCAACATGATCCTGTCTTTAGATCCAGCAGCTTGGAGTCTCTCTTATGTTTGACAGCTCTAAGCTGGTTCCAGCTGCTGGAGATAATCTTTTAGAGAGAACATCTATGGGTTTCATTAATCAAGAAAAATTTTATGTGCTGGTATACCAAAAACCAAATAACTATTTTAAAATTAGCAAGAAAAAGCATTTGTCATTCTTAATAACCATTGTGCTTCCACTGCCATGTGTCACTGTGTGACACAGTGATTTAATGTGTGACACAGATATTTAATGTGTGGCCCATTTATTTAAATGATTTAATGTGTAACACTGATTAAATGTATGACACACTGATCTGATGTATGACACACTGGTTTAACGTGTGACACAATGATTTAGTGTGTTCATCAGTGATTTAAATGATTAATAATGTGACACAAATTATATGTGTGACACATGATTGAATGTGTGACACAGACATAATGATGTTATGTCACAATGACTGTTTAATTAAAGAATCATGTTGTATATTTTGAAACTAAGTAGTGATGTGTTGTTTTAATATTGGTAAATTTGTAATAAAAACAATAAAATGTGTTATGTATCAAGTTGTGCAATGTTGAATTACTTTTGAATTCCAAATATTAAAATTGAGACCACATTTTGTTGGACAGTAGAAAACTCCAAACACATTGACAAAATTAGAACCTAGTTCTTTAGTGTTCGATGATAAAATAGCATTTATGTTTCTGTATGAACATATAATTTTATTTATACCATACTGTTTTAAAGTGAAATGCAATTTTATTACTATAAAGAACCAGATTTCACTTGTATTCATGCATTTAAATTGTAAATATTTTTGCAACTAACTTGATAGTGAATTGCACTGTGCTGATTTAAAGAAATGTAAGCATTTGCAAGAATTTGAAAATGTTTAATGCACATGGAAGAACACTTCCCACTACCCTATTTGTCTATCTTCCATACATACTACATTTTGTAATGTACTATGCATCGAAACGGGTGGCCCTGGCCGAATAGTTGACTTCAAACCACTTGCCTCTTGCCTCTCTGGGTTGGAATCTGACTGGGACTTTGCATTCTTTCACGTGGGGAAGCTTTCCAGCTAGCCTACAGAATGTCAGTGGTTCTACTCTGGTGCCTGTTTGGACATTTGCCCCTGCCCCCCACCCTTTAAGGAAATGTGCCCTTTTGCCCCAGTCCAGACAGTTGCTAAGTGAAACGATCTTTTCCTCAGAACTTGCAAATTCTACAGGTGAGTATAAGATAGTGGCCTGTGGACCACTTACAAGTTTGTTCAAATGACAGCTCTGGGGTCAAAATTTGCACCTTCATGGGATCAAACCGCTAAAAAAACCTCTCAACCAACCAGCTTAGATATTTACCACAAACATTTCAGTGTTCAAATTCTGGCCCATTGGTCAAAATTGGCCCAACTCCTTTGGGTTTTCATTGTACAGGTTTATATTGTGTAAAAACTTATATTGTGTAAAAAATATTCTTAATCGTCAAAGGCTGTGATTTAGATATTTTGTATAAAACATTGTCCAGTGGAGTTATGCCCCTTTTACTTTGAAAATAATATGACATTTTCAGTTTCTGTTCATTAACTCCCTAACAGTACAACTTATTCAACTCAAACTTGACATATGGATATGTCATGAGAAAATACAGGATGGATATGTCATGAGAAAATACAGGACAAGTTCTTTTTGGTCATGGTTCAATGATTTTTTGCAGAGTTATGCCCCTTTTACTTTGAAAATAATATGAAATTTTAAGTTTCCGTTCATTTACTCCCCAATGGTACAACACATTCAACTCAAACTTGACATATGGATATCTCAAAGGAATGCACAGTCAAGTTCAAATTTGGTCATGGTTCGATGATTTTTGGCAGACTTGTGCCCCTTTCACTTTGAAAATAATATCAAATTTTCAGTTTCTGTTCATAATCTCCCTAACGGTACAACACATTCAACTCAAACTTGACATATGGATATGTCATGAGAAAATACAGGTCAAGTTCAAAATTGGTCATGGTTCGATGATTCTTGGCAATGTTATGCCCCTTTTACTTTGAAAATAATATGAAATTTTCAGTTTCCATTTATTATCTCCCCAACAGTATTACACATTCAACTCAAACTTGACGTATGGAACGTCAAAGAAATGCGCAGGTCAAGTTCAAATTTGGTCATGGTTCGATGATTTTTGGCAGAGTTATGCCCCTTTCACTTTGAAAATAATATGAAATATTCAGTTTCTGTTTATTAACTCCCCTATGGTACAACACTTTGAACTCAAACTTGACATATGGATATGTCATGAGAAAATACAGGTCAAGTTCGAAATTGGGATGGTTCGATGATTTTTGGCAGAGTTATGCCCCTTTTACTTTGAAAATAATATGAAATTTTCAGTTTCCATTTATTATCTCCCCAACAGTATTACACATTCAACTCAAATTTGACATATGGATACGTCAAGGGAATGCGCAGGTCAAGTTCAAATTTGGTCATGGGTCGATGATTTTTGGCAGAGTTATGCCCCTTTCACTTTAAAAATAATATGAAATTTTCAGTTTCCTTTTATTATCTCCCCAACAGTATTACACATTCAACTCAAATTTGACATATGGATATGTTTTTGGAATGTGCAGGCCAAGTTCGAATTTGGTCATGGTTCAATGATTTTTGGCAGAGTAATGCCCATTTCACTTTGAAAATGATATGAAATTTACAGTTTCTGTTCATTACCAAGCCAACAGTGTTACATATTCAACTCAAAATTGTCAAAGGAATGCACAGGTCAAGTTGGAATTTGGTCATGGTTCAATGATTTTTTGGCAGAGTTATGTCCCTTTCACTTTGAAAATACTATAGATACATCTTAGGAATAAGCAGTTTAAGTTTGAATTTGGTCGTGGTTCAATGATTTTCGTCAAAGTTATCTTTCCTGAATGTTGGAAAAATTTTGAACTTTCAGTTTCAGCACTCATACTTTTGTGGAAATGTATATAGCCATTATTTTGGCGACAAATATGCAATATGCTATTTTCAAAAGGTTAAAACTGAAAAATTTCAGTGCCTTGAACATTGTATAAAAATGGTTTGTGTTAACATTGAAAAGTTTTAAGGGCTTTGAACTTAGAATGAAAAAAATAATTTGTGCAAACAAATTTGGAACTAAATATTATTACATTTGAAATTTTGGCTACATGCGGGGGCATCCGTGACATGATGACACATTTCTAGTTTAATTATTGCCCTTTGTTATTTTTCATACTTAATTTTTCACCTGAGTGGAGCATAACTAAAACGTGTTTGAGATGTCAACATGAAATGTCATAGGTGGATAGATCTTATCGGGGAGGAATGCTGTGCACAAGAATGATAACTCTTCCCTATACAATTTTTGAGTTATTGCCCTTTGTTTTTTGTCATACTATTTTGTCGGGAGCTTCTCTCAAAAAGTATTTTAGGTATCAACTTGAAAGTTCATAGGTGGATGGATCTCATTGAGGAGGAGTGCAGTGCACAAGAATGATAACTCTACCCTGCATAATTTTTGAGTTTTTGCCCTTTGTTATTTTCAAAATTAATTTTTGTCCAGAGCATAACTCAAAAGGCCTTTGAGATATCAACATGAAACTTCATAGGTGCATAGATCTTACTCAGGAGATGTGCAGTGCATAAGAATGATAAATCTACCTTTCATATTTTTTTAATTATTGCCCTTTGTTATTTTTCATACTTAATTTTAGCACCTGAGTGGAGCATAACTCAAAAGTGTCTGAGATGTCAACATGAGATGTCATAGGTGGATAGATCTTATTGAGGAGGAATGTTGTGCACAAGAATGATAACTCTTCCCTATATAATTTTTGAGTTATTGCCCTTTGGTCTTTTTCATACTTTTTGTCTGGAGCTTATCTCAAAAAGTATTTGAGGTATCAACTTGAAACTTCATAGGTGGATATATTTTACAGAGGAGGGGTGCAGCACATAAGAATGATAACCTACCCTGCATTATTTTTCAGTTATTGTCCTTTGTTATTTTCAGCCATCAGTATTCACATAGGTTTCGAATTTGTTATCACTTCAGCCATCAGTTTTCATTACCAAAATACCTCTTAAAATTGAATTATTCTGCTATACTACATATAAATTCTTCCAATGCGGAAACACTTTCGGAGGGGGTGGCCATGTTGACATAGCTTTTGTTCAAATTATAGCAAATGGCGCTGCCTTTGGTGATAATAGTTTGACCTTTTGTGTATAGCAAACATTGGCTTTTCTTAGCGACCGGTGCACACCTTCTTCGCAACGTTTGACTTCCCTAAGCATCAAAGAACTTCCTGTTGCAGCGAGTGACTTTCATTGTAATTATTCACTTTCGTTTTCAACCAGTGACTTCCATAGCAACCATTTACTTTCCTTAAGAACCATTGATTCCCCTTAACAACCTTTTCCGTAAAGAATCCATGACTTCCATAGCAATTATTGACTTCACTTAGCAATCAGTGATTTCCATAGAAACCACTTACTCTCATAGCAACCTGTGGCTTCAACAGAAATCATTGATTTTCCATAGAAACCAGTGACTGCCATACCAATCATTGACTTCCCTCAGAAGGCTATTTTACTCTCTCTCTCTCTCTCTGGCGTCGGTGTCACACTGTGGTTAAGTTTCTGCATGCAAGATGTATCTCCGAAACTACTAAAGGGAATGCATTGAATTTCACACACTCGCTCTTTTTGATTATCTGAATTGATGGTACAGTTTCTATATCTCCGAGTGACTTCTGTTCAAGTAATGCTCCTTTTTTATGGAGCATTTAGATTTGCCTTACGTCCTTGCTTGCATTCGCGTGTTCCCATGTTGTGTCACAAGTAGCTCTAAAAGTGCTTGAGCTAAAGTCAACAAACTTTACAAGAATGTTGATGTGCACCTTGGGGTTCGCGTGTGAATTAATTCAGTTTTGTCAGTTGTTGCCCTTGACCCGTTAAAATTTTGCAATTCTAGAGTCATGGCATTTTACAGGTATGTTGCTCAGTATGAATAGTTGTGTACCTGAGGGTTTGCTTATGGATTTGTTCAGTATTTGTAGTTATTGCCCCAGATATAGGAAAAATGCCATTTTCAACTTTTGTCGCGCTTAGTCCAAAACGGTTTTGGACCTGGAGTCATGAAACTTTACAGTGATGTTGGTCAGTTTGTGTTGTTGTGTACCTTGGCTTTTGCTTGAAGATTCATTCATTATTTGTAGAGTTAATTTGCAATTTTCAGATTGTGTCGAGCGTAGCTCAAACATTTAACATAAAGTCATGAAACTTTACAGAAATGTTGGCCAGCATGTGTACATGGTGTAGTTGTGCACTTGTGGGTTTGCTTGTGTATTTATTCACTATTCGTAGAGTTATTTCCCTTGACTTAGTAAATAATTGCAATTTTCAACTTGTGTCGTGCGTAGCCAAATATGTATTTGACCTGTAGTCATGAAACTTTACAGGAATGTGAGTCAGCATGTGTAGCTATTACTTTTGTGGGTTTGCTTTTGGATTAATTCACTTTTGGTAAAGTTATTGGATACGGCACCAAACAGGAATCTGCTTTTATTGAAGATGACATCGATGCTTGTGATTAAAGCGCTCGCTGATGTACAAAATCATTCTAGAGTACATAGATTATATCTGTAAGATGAATATAACTTTCTTGCATTACCCGAGTTGTTAAAATTTCATTAAAATTGACGAAGGTGAAAAAGCGTCGTCAAAATCTAGATTTTATTTACTGTACATCAATTGCTGCTGTCGGAATTGCCCACATCCATGTGCTAAATTCTAGAGAATAAAAGCGCAATGATACCCCGTGAAAAATCTTTATATTTCATAAATTATTACTATTAGTTCACATAAAGTCGGAAGCTTTCTTCATCTTCTGTATGTAATGTCGATATATATATTTGTTCTTCTTTGATAGTTTTTAGCTCACCTGAGCATATGCTCATGGTGAGCTATTAGGATCACTCTTCGTCCGTCGTCTGTCGTCCGTCGTACGTCGTCCGTAGTCCGTTGTCCGTTCACACTTTTCAAACGACATCTCCTCTGAAACCATAAGACAGATCATAATGAAACTTCACAGGGATGTTCCTTGTGTGAAGCCTTAACAAAGTTGTTCAAAGAATTCCATTCCATGCAGAACTCTGGTTGCCATGGCAACCAAAAGAAAAAAACGTTAAACATCTTCTTCTAAAAATCCCAAAGAGCTAGAGCTTAGATATTTGGCATGAAACATCTTCTAGTGAGTGTCTACCAAGATTTTTTCAAATAAAAGCCCTGGGATCAAAATTGGCCCCGCCCCAGGGGGTCATTGATTTTCCCTATATGCATATAGTAAAAACTTAAAAAAAATCTTCTTTTAAAGAACCAAAAGAGCTAGAGCTAAGATATTAAGCATGAAACATCTTCTAATGAGTGTCTACCAAGTTTGTTAAAATAAAAGCCCCGGGGTCAAAATTGGCCCCGCCCCAGGGGGTCATTGATTTTCCCTATATGCATATAGTAAAAACTTAAAAAAAAATTCTTTTAAAGAACCCAAAGAGCTAGAGCTAAGATATTTAGCATGAAACATCTTCTAATGGGTGTCTACCAAGATTTTTCAAATAAAAGCCCTGGGGTCAAAATTTGCCCCGCCCCAGGGGGTCATTGATTTTCCCTATATGCATATAGTAAAAACTTGAAGAATCTTCTTTTAAATAACCCAAAGAGCTAGAGCTAAGATATTTAGCATGAAACATGTTCTAATGGATGTTTACCGAGTTTGTTCAAATAAGAGCCGTGGGGTCAAAATTGTCCCCGCCCCGGGGGTCATTGATTTTCCTTATATGTGTATAGCAAAAAGTTGAAAAATCTTCTTTGAAAAAAACCAAATAGCTAGAGTTTAGATACTAAGCATGAAACATCTTCTAGCGAGTGTTCACCAAGTTTGTTCAAATAAAAGCCCTGGGGTCAAAATAGGCCCCGTCCCAGGGGTCATTCCTTTTCCTTATAAGTGTTATACAAAATCTTTAAAAGATCTTCTTTGAAAAAAACTCAAATAGCTAGAGTTTAGATATTAAGCACGAAGCATTTTCTAGTGTGTGTCTACAAAGTTTGTTCAAATAAAAGCCCTGGGGTCAAAATTGGCCCCACCCCGGCTGACATTGATTTTCCTTATATGTGTATAGCAAAAACTTAAAAGTCTTCTTTGAAAAAACCCGAATAGCTAGAGTTTAGATATTAAGCATGAAACATTTTCTAGTAAGTGTCTACAAAGATTGTTCAAATAAAAACCCTTTGGTCAAAACTGGCCCTGCCCCAGGTGTGTCATTGTTTTAAACTATATGTGTAAAGAAAAAATCTTGACCAGCTAGACCTTAGATGTTAAGCATGAAATATTTTGTAATAGGTGTCTACCAAGTTTGTTCAAATAAAAACCCTGGGGTTTAAACTGGCCCCGCTCCAGGGGCCTATATACAGGTGAGCGACTTCAGGGCCATCATGGCCCTCTTGTATGACAAAGTACTAAGATTTCGAATCTATTATAGCCAAGTAATAGGAGATTTATAACGTTAAACTGATTTATAACAATATGGATAGTTGTGCAAATTGATTAGGCGGACTGATAAAGCGATTGGATTTCGTTTATAGGAAAGATTGTTGGGTTGTTAAGTACTTTATGTATCCTCTTACATTTAAATAATTAAATAATGTGTTTCAATGACACAGTCCATAAGTATGGTAACCTTTCATTTATTATAGATGAAGAATTTGAGAAATTATCACCATCTATTGTTTGTTAAATCATTTAAGTTTTCTTTATAACTATCTCAAGCTATATTTGTAAAACAAACACGTCTTCCAAACGTATCAAATACAGGGGGTAAAGAATAAAATTTGCCTTACCTAGTGTGTTTATAATTGTATTTCATAGATACGTTAGGTAAATGAATTTATTACTATATATTTTAGTAACCAGAAAATTATTCCGAAAAAGCTCCCTTTAAAAAATGTAATATGCAGACAAATATAAGCCAAACAATTGGTAAAGCTGGTAAATGGTAATAGAAGATTCTGAATTGTTTTGCACTGAAATACATCACAATTATGATAAATTACCATCAAAACTTCTGTAAACCATTGTGAAAGCTTCAGCATTAATAACAGATGATTTTGTGTTTATATTTTAAGAAGAAAATGTTTAATTACATGAACAAGTTAAAGGAACTCCACTGAGGTCAAAAATCGTAAAAACATAATTTAAATTTCGTACATAGATCATTTCGGGCACTTAAAATAGAAAGACATGCGAAAAAAATACTTAAGAAATATACTCGGAAAAAATATGAAAATCGTATTTTTGTTCTATTCTTAGCCAAATTTTAGTGAAAAGCGTTGCAACGCTTTTCAATTTTGGTTCATTTTTTACAAATTATTCTGGAAAGAAACGGAGGTAGCGAATGATCTGAAATTTTATACACAACTTCTCGATCTCGATAAATTTTATCTCTAGAAATATGTCATTATCTCCCGTGGAGTCCCTTTAACGTTTAACAGACATGTGTTGTCAATTTAAAATACCTCCTTGTGATTTATTTTTTGAGTGTTGAGATATTAGACATACTTCCCAAAAATTATCTGGTTTAAATTTTTATGTTACGTTATCGTAAAAACATGTATAACAAATGAACTTGTCTCAAACGCGCAATATTCAAGTAGATTGCTTAAAACATTTTATTCATTAAAAGCGTAGATTTCTACAATAGCTTAAAAATACAAACAGTTTGATTTAAATAAACGAACGTCATTAGAAATTCTTGACATCGTAAAACAAACACATATTGATAAAATATTTAATTGTTAAACTTGTTTATCTTCACACGTCTTATTTGTGTATTTTAGGCTTAAATTAATATTTTTTTAAAAATAGGATATTCTAATGAATGATAAAAGTAGTAGAACTATTATTCACTTTTGTTGTGGCTATGATTTATCTTTAAAACTACGTTTAAAGTGTTTGACTACTTTCGACCAAATATTTAACACGTCCTCCTTGTAACCGGCCTGCATGGCAATGTATGTACATTTTTCTTTTTTGGTATCTAAACAGTGTTTTGCTTCATTAGTTATCTCCTGCCAATCACTGTCACTGAACGTTTCATACTTCAATCCTGGAACCTTATGCAGGACATATCCAAACAACAAAACGTCATCGATATGAAAAAACGGCGACTTCGAGGCGGATAGATATAAAGATGGCATTATATCATTCGTCATACTCACAAACTTTCCTTTGCAAAATTTCAGATATCTTTTTACTCCTTTGAAATGACTTTCATCAACATACCATTTTGATGTAAAATCTCTGTTTATAGGCTCGGATTTGTATTCACAATATACGTTTGCCTTTTGTAGCGCTTTAGAATGTTTTAATTTATAGAGATACAGAAACATATTGACTACAATGTCGTCATCAACTTTCAGAATCATCTCCGCATTGCGACATCTCTCCGTAATCCATTTAAAACCCATCACACCTTTATGTGTAAGGTTGGTGTAGGAATCTATAAAATCTCCTTGTACAATATCCTTATACTTTTCGAACTCCATTTCAAGCGCAGATTGGACAACGTGACTCACAGTTCTGCCGACAAGAAACACAACTCTGACTGTTGCTAAATACGAGTAATACGTGTCGTTTGTCCAAGTTGCTCTTATACTCTGTCTCTGTTCAAAATGGTCTGTCGCTGAATTAACTACAACAATCATCGTAAGATTCTTCACAGAACGGCAACGATGACGGTTCTCAATAACATAAGGCGCACTTATGGTTAATGGAACACTCGGATTAGACGCATTTATAAGTCGGAACAAATACGGCTGTACTTTGACAGGGTACTTTAAATCTTTAGCATCTTCAAAATAAGCATCCGTGTCCAGATGGAAATATTCAGTCTGATATCGCTCCAAATACAGCAATGAATTTGTAAATATTACAAATACTAACACTGTGATAGTGGCAAAAATCGTGCATTTCTTTAACTGTCGTAACATGGCCAGATTCGCTATTCTGCTGATTAAATTTATAATGTAATTAGCTGGAAATTCATGGTTTGATTTGAAACGTACCAATAACATAAATCCTTTCTGCTTTGCTTGTTTCAAGTTCCCTTTTTAAAGAATCAGGATTTCGAGAGTTCAGGTGAAAATCAAAGCTGCGATCTGAAACGAAAATTAAGCAACAGCGTTTTATTAACCTTGCATTTTCATTGAAGTAAGTTTTTAAAAGGAATGCTCTTTTTTAAGTGTTTTGTTTTTGAGGTGTTGGTTAATATGATAAAAGTACATGTACTCGTAATAGTGATGATGATGATGATTAACAGATTTATATAAATATATAACATAACACGTTCAATTTATTCGTTTCCTCTAAGGAATGACTCAAAATAAAATGTTTTACCTGAAGTAGTTATATGATGAAAAAAAAACAGTTTTGCTTTGATAATTTAATGGTCTTTACTTCTTTAAAATACAATTCATGCGAACAACGTCATCTTAAAATGCATCACAATCATATAATAGTAATATCTATTTGTTCCTTGCACAGGAGCTTGAAATTCAATAATCAATAATAGCTCTAAAGTACGACATACCTATATTATACCTAGCTTAATATATATTATCATTTTTTTAGATATAGTGTTTATTGTTTCAAGTTTATTCTTTAGTAAATAAAAGGCATCTAGTTATATAATTTTTACAGATTGGAGACGTATGACAGAAATTTAGACTGTCTCTGACTACAGGCAACAAGAAAATTACTATTTCTACTAGTATATAAAATATATTTTATATAGTAATTTTGTTCTTGATGATCAAGGGGTGATTATTATTATTATTAATTGTTATGACAATTTGATAGATTAATGTGAATGTATGTATTCTAGGCTTAATGAGGGTCCATCCGCCCTTTCAGGTACTGAGAGTACGGACCCCGGACATGTCACCATTCATGTCCTTAAATGTTACTATTTACCAAAAGGTGACCTATAAATTTTGAATTCAGTAATTCATTGAATGATACTAAATATGTATGCAAGTCGATTTTTGTGATGATACAATTTTGATGCACGGGAGGCCAATGAGACCAATATATGCATAATGGAGAAAAATAAAAATGAGCTTGACTGATCGATAAGATTATGCAACTCGGACTGATACCTGACACATTTTCTGTATGCACGACCGACATGCACGAACATTCTTTCCAGGTTTTAACAAGCGAATTTTGAATAGAATTGCCAAACATTGGTTTCTTTTTCAATTTTGTCAGCTTAAGAATTTATCTAGAATTTAGAACTTATATCTAGAATTCAACTTAAGGTCTTCAGCTAACCCGTTCATATACTATGATAAGGCATGAACAGATCAGATACCACATCAGATGAAAAACAAAAATGTTAAATAGCGGCTTATAAAGTTCTGGAAGCCACATTTTGATCATTATTGGCATGGCAAATGTGCGAGACCATAACTTCATTTTACTTCTTTACTGCTACTCTCCATTTGTTCTTTAATCATTTGTCTTGTTGAAAATGAAACCCTCCAAACCCATTACAAAGTGGAACACAACAGTAATTCACCATTTCTAAGACTGCAGTGTTAATGAGTTTACTTTGAAATATAGACTTTAGCTTATTAATTAATAGATCAGTTGATTACATACTCCCATTGAAATTCAATGTAAACCAGCTATACACAGAGATAGCCAGCATACAGGTTTATTTGTTAGGGGCGCTGCAGAGATAACTCTGCTGGATTATCTAGAAACTCTCCCATTTTGTTGTTTTGTAGGGAGTTTTGTTCGTTTGTTGAAGTGGTTGAATATAATTGTGGTGATCTTAATTGATCAGGGTTTATTAGTTGTTTTGGTTGTTGAGTTATATCTGTTTGTGAAGATATAATTGGTTGATATTGGTTGAATGTGTTGTCTGCATTCAAGATTTATATTAGTTGATGCTTTGTCTTTGAGGATATAATGTAAATAAATTGGGTGCTTATAGTTTTGCTTTTTCTGATGCAGATTTGATTGTGTGAAGTTAATATTGTTGAATGAATGTTTTGTTGGTTTATACTGCATCTTAGAGTGTAAAAAATATCATTTCGTGTTCTTCATTTTTGTGGTGATTTTATTGTTTTTTTGATTAGAGCTTGGGCTCGCCAGGTGTCTAGTATTGTTTCGTATTAAAAGACGTATACGTTGAAAGATATTCGTATAAGTGGCTGATAAATGATCTGTGTTTGTTTTGGGTGTAAAAATAATGATCAAAAGTTCTTTTTTTTGTGCGTAAATAATAGTCGGAGTTTGTTGTTTAAATGTATATATTGATTTGAGATAGAAAAAATATAAAAATACCTAAAAAGTGTTAACTAAACAATTACATGCTAGTTTCCAACTGAGAATATTTCACTTTTATGTCAGGCGCGTGCTGCCCAACCCCCATAGCTTTGAAATTGGTTCCAGTATTTATTTACTGAATCTTTCCTTAGATTAAATAACATCAAAGGCAGACATCTTCTCCTGACAATTTGGGGCTCGTCCGGGATATTCTCTTTTAAGTTGGAATTTCCTGGCATAAACAATTGTCAAATATTAATTTATCAAAGTTTAACACAATTTTTTAAGTGTAGCCATTGTTATATAGAGATTAAAGATTTGGGAATAACCGATTGTCCCGGTGCTAAAGAGGTAACAACCATTTTGTTGAGTAATAAGTTTACCCCTTTAGGGTTTCGTAAAAAAAGTTTATTTTTTTTTTATTAGTAATCCATTATTAAGCAATTATGGATTATATTAAATGGGTATTTCATTGGGAGAGAGGCTTGGGGTTTGAAGACGGGTGAATCAGAATATCCGTTGAATAAAATAGAAACGAAAATTAGGGGACGTGAAAAAAAAACGGCGATTTGAGGCCGACCGTAAACAAAAGAAGCTGAACGTGAGGAAGACGACGGCCGTTTTTGAGGGCCGAGCGTCTAAAAAAAAAGCCGAATACGTGACGGAAAAAAAAACCGTTTATTTCAAACTGAAGTAGAGATGAAAAATGAAAGAGCCAAAAAATAGGAAATTGATGAAAAAGTTAAAAAATCGGGTGGGGAGCGCCCCCTTGATAAACTTCCCTTTAACAACCGGTTTGGTTCCCAAGAAATTGCCTAATTTTTGAAGAGTCCCAAAAAGACAAAGTGCATATACTGTATAGAAGCGTTTTGAAAGGTTCTCCATAATCAAGGATTTGGAAAGAAGATACATGGGCAATAAGCTTAATTTTCTTTATTTAACGGGAAACGTCTTTGAAGTTTTACCACTACGAATTTGCCTCCCGGAGCAAGCCCATCAGACTATTCCAAGAATTTAAAAACAGCAGTTTTTTCAAAGATTACCAATTAACAGAAGAACGGTTTCAGAAAAAAATTTAGAAGAGTTAAGCCCAAACAAGGGGAAGACGTAAAACCAATTTTATGGCTCGCTTTAGATACCGTTACCTTTTAGCGATGGACAGAAAGGGCTTTGACGCTGCCGGATACCCCAGTAGATAAAAAAATGAAAGATTTCTTATTATTAGAGACCAAAAAATTTGTCAAAGGGTTTGTTCAAACCAGAAGCTAGCTTCTTTTTCCCTTAAGGAAAGCTAAAGATCCCGTTAGAGATGTCATTCTTTGGCTGACAAATACTTAGAGGCTCATGGCGGAACAAATTACAAAATATGTTAAAAGCTCAAAAGTTTGCCATTTTTTTTTCAAATAAATCGACCAATACGCCTTTTAATCAAGGATAAAATCTATCGAAACTAAACAGCCCACTATCACAGAGAAATAGAAAAAAGTACATGCTTTCATATGTAAATAGAGAGGGGTCATTGTGGCCAGAGATTGTCGAGATCAGACTACGAAAAGATATGGGGCTGCTGCAATGTCATATGGAGAGCAAAATGGAAATTACTTTAAAACAAAATCGGGTTTCTTCCAGCAAGGAACTTGGGTAGTAGGCCTGGAGAAATAACGTGGGCCCCAGTAATAAGAAATTAATCGGGTTTATGTATGTCAAATTTCTCCAACAAGTTCTTTATTGATGTGTTGTAAATTTGAAGAAAACTTAAATTTTAGCCAATGGACAAATTCTGTGCCTGTCATTTACAAGTTAGCTTGTACAAATTGAATCATTAGAAAGATGAACGTCAACGGGATCTGAAACTAGGATTATATTGCGCAATAAGAGAGTGTAAGGTTCTTAGAGACACCTGGTTGGGCGAGTTAGCAGTAGTTAGAAAGAATTAGTGGAAGAAGATCAAATGCTTTAATAAAAATTGTGTCATGCGGATAGCAATAGATGGTCGGCCGGTTGGTACCTATTGCCCAAAAATAGACATTTGATACACCTTTTATAAGGGTAAAATAGAACGCCATGGTTTTTAGAGTTCAGCAATTTGTGACTTAGTTGGGCAATATTCGGGTTTACCTTATAACCCAATGAGAAGGTGGGGATTAGCCGAGAAGTAACAAAACATAGCTGCTGTTGTTAGGAGAGGGCACAGGAGAAAAAGAGAAGAAAGCAATGAAACCTTTCTTAAAGTTCCGATCGAAAGATAAACGAAATTACGGTAGAATGTTCTTAGAAAGGGAAACAAATCAAATATGGACCAAACTTACAGCGGTTGTTTGGCATTATGCTCAGGGAAAAAAGATCATGAAAACCCAAAAAGAGCGGTAACAAATTTTAAGAATATGAAAGTACAAAAAGATGTGTTGTATAAAACTTATAGAAGACCGGAAAGGTTTGATTCTGGAATCTGAAACAAGACAAAATAGTTGTTCCTAGTAAAATCACAAAAGAGTTTATGTCATTAGCTCATGAATCTATAGTTTGGTGGGCATTTTGCCTGTACGCAAAACTTTAACAGGATCAGTCTGTTTTCAAACTGGCCAAAGGTATTTTTAGTGATATTAACTTGATTTTGTCCGTTCCCGTGATATTTGTCAGAAGACGGTGCCCCGGGGTTAGACTTCCAAAAGCTCCCCTTGAGGTGACATGCCTATTATTGACATTTCCGTTCCAGAGAAATTGCGGTTGATTATAGGGCCAATAAACGGCCTGTTAATCGGAAAAGGGAAATAGGTACCATATTAACTGTAGTTTGATTATGCTACACGTTATCCAGAAGCCGTTGCTTTACAAGAATCGAGACTGAAAACATAACTGAAGCATTTTAGATATTTTTTGCAAGAGTAGGTTTTCCTATCGGAAATACTTAGTGATAGGGTAGTCAGTTCACGTCACAACTTATGAAAGACAGTTTGTAGACTTGGATCCCGAGGGATCCACTTTGTCTCCCAGATTTTTTTTTATATCACTGAAACAGTTGTTTACTACCCCTTACCCAACCCCAAAATGTTAATGGTCTTTTGTGAGAGAATGAATGGTATTTGAAAAAGGCATGTTTGAAAGAAATGTGCCCCCGAAGAAAGACTAAGGATTGGAATAGATAAATTTGTTCTGCGGCTTCTCTTTGCATACAGAAAAGTCCCTTAGTTCAAGTAGGGATCTCACCATTTGAAACTTTCATATATGGAAGAACTGTTAGAGGGTTCCCAAATGCAAGCACTCAAAAACAGAAGACCGAGAACCACGTAAACTTAATGAGTACGTACTAATTTTGAGAAATTAGATGTAGAAAAAAAAACATTGCAATATTCTAGAGAGAATCTCAGCAACTCACCAAAAGAAAGATAAAACATCATTATGATAAGAAAAACACACGACCAAGAAAGTCTTAGAAAGGAGACAATAAGATTTTTACGTTGCTCCTGCCTTCAACCAACAATAAACTGAATGTTTACAATTTGGAAAGGTCCATTTGTTGTAAGTGAAGCCAGTTAACAATTTGATTACAAAGTTAGTAAGTCATGAATTGGATGTTACCACATTAATCTTTGAAGAAATATTGCGAAAACGAGAAGAAAAATTTTGTGCAGTTAGCCTGTAATAGAAGCCGAAAAATAATGATGATACGGGTAGTTTGAGATGAAAAATCTTTTAGAACTTAGTAAGAACACAGGGTGAAAGAGACTACAGAAGATGTTAATGTTTTAATGATCAATTAAAACATTGAACAAAAATCAAAGTAAATCTTGCTTTCAAGAATTTTAGGATATTTTTTACTTACGGGTTCCTGAACTACAGGATCTTGAATCTCCAAGATTAGCAGGTTGACTGACAAAAACCAAAATTCGTGTTTAGACAAAAATATACGAACCATATGCAAAAAGGACAGCGGTTAGAGGATTGAAATTTAAGTACTAGAAATGTGTCACATGCCACGGATCCCCCGCATGCAAGCCAAAATTTCAATGTTATAATATTTTAGTTCCCAAATTTTTCGCGCTTGAAAAACGTTTTGTTTTTAACTTGCCCCAATTTGTTGTTTTTTGAGAAAAAGCATTTAAAAAATTTAGTATTGCATAATTTTTTATTTTTGTCGGATTTTTGAAAATTTAAAAATAACTAAGGAGTGGTGCCAAAAGAACAAACTCAATATCGTTAAAGAATATGTGGATTTTAATTTTCCTTTGCTTAAAAACCTAAGAAAACTTTGGAGATAGAACAAGTCCTTGTAACTTTTTTTCAAAAATTTTAAAATCAAAATGTTCAATGTGACTTTAGAACCATTAATTCTTTTAAAGTTGAATTTATTTATGTCACATAAAACATAGTTTTAATCTTAGAAAAAGAATTGCCCAAAAAAAAATTTTTCGGCTAAATTTATCCCTTTATTATTAGTCTTTGAGATAACCACTATTTCCAATCCATATAAAATTAATTTGAAATTTTATTAATATCCTTTGATCCAGTATATTATTTTAAAGACATTAAAATAATAACATTTAAATAAATAAAGATAAAATACCCCACGTAAAAAATTTTGTAGACATTTTTATCTATTTTTATAACTTTAGTCATCCACCAGTTTAATACCTTCAAATTTGATTCAATGCTAAGGAAAAAAGAAAGCTGTAATGGCAAACGGGGAATAGGGAAAACTTTTCAAATCCTCTTAGAATGCCCTCGGAAAAAATCTGTCAAAATTTTGTTCAATTCAAATTCCTTCCGCAAAGTTTTAAATAGTAGTAAATATTGTTGTTTAATGCGCTTTAAATGTTCTGTTTGTGTTCCGTTAAAAGTTCTTTTCTAATTGTATAAGAATTGAAAAAAAATGCTGCTTTAACTTAAGTAGGCAATGAAAACATATCTGCTAAGAAAAGACCTTAAGGTAGTAGAAGGCATTTACTTATAATTCAAAAAATGTCATATTTAAGAGATTGTCCCATGTACAAAATATGATAAACAAGATCGACCCAAGAAAGCGGCATTCAATGAACGCAGCCCCCACCCGACCCAGCAACATTACAAACATAATGTCATATAAATTTACATTCAGAAATTCAAAACATATTACAAGACAAAAAAAATAAACTATAAGAATATTTTCCTTCCATCTGACTTTGTATAAATGTTTTACTTTAAATTAATATATTAGTTATAAAACATTAAATGCATTATAAAACATAAATTTTATATAAACGCCTTATATCTATAAATTTTCTAACAAGCCCCTTTTGTGCCCCAAAATTGTTTTTATCTTTATCTCTCAAAAGCTTTATATTTGAGTTCTATTATAGTTTCAAAAAAAAAGTTCCACATGGGCCAAGTAACCTAAACAATCTATGCTTTTGTTTCTTATTTGCAAGTAGTTTACAGTTGCATGTCATTTAGTATTTTGAATGGAAGTCCAAAAATACTTTTGTTGACATTTTTTCTACTTTTATTATCCAAGAGAATTTAGCATTTCATAAGTATAATTCAGGCGAAAAGTATCTTAGCATGCTGTTTATTTATTACTTATAATTTCTAAAAAACTCATATCTGCCTGTTTTAAAGTAAAAAAAAAATGGTTCCTGAGACAATTATGTGCCTTTAATTAAAAAAAACTTTAGAACATATAAACCATTTCCTTTTTACGAATTTGCTTTTTGAAAAAAAATTGTATGATCAACAGTTTGTTTCTATCCGAAAATACACATCCGAAATTACTTGGCAAATCTTGATAGTTTTATTTGCCTGATTAATCACATGCAGTTAATTCATATGACTTAAGAATAAAATGTTAATGATCTGAGTTAATTTATCAATACATAATATCATTCAATACTTACATTTAGTACTAATATATGAAATATACAGCAAACGTTGTATAACCAGCTAGCTCAAAATGTTTCGTACAACATTGCGGGTGTCCTGCCATCACGTGATTTAATGCAATCTTTTGATACGGTACTTTGGATTTAGGACAGTTTGTTACATATGCCCCCACAGGTCACGTGACATTTATCGATGATATGATTGGTCCAATAAGTTAGAACAGTCTATTTATCAAAACATACTGAACTTATGGAGTTAGAACAGGATGGTTTTGTTGTAATTCATTTATTAAGCTCTGAAGCACTAATATAACATGCCAAGGAGATAGAACAGTCCATTACGGACAAAATTGTGTACTTAACTCGTTTTTGGAAAATTTGGAGATAGAACAGTTTTCAAGCGACAATTTGTTTGCACAAATTATTTTTTTCATTTTAAGTTCAAAGCCCTTAAAACTTTTCAATGTTAACACAAACCATTTCCATACAATGTTCAAGGCACTGAAATTATTCAGTCTTAACCTTTTGAAAATAGCATATTTCATATTTGTAGCCAAAATAATGGCTACATACATTTCCACAAAAGTATGAGTGGTGAAACTGAAAGTTCAAATTTTTCCAACATTCAAGAAAGATAAGTTTGTCCAAAATCATTGAACCACGACCAAATTCAAACTTAAACTGCTTTTTCCTAAGATGTATCTATAGTATTTTCAAAGTGAAAGGGACATAACTCTGCCAAAAAATCATCGAACCATGACCAAATTCCAACTTGACCTGCCCATTCCTTTGACATATCCATATGTCAAATTTGAGTTGAATATGTAACACTGTTGGGTAGATAATGAACAGAAACTGTACATTTCATATCATTTTCAAAGTGAAAGGGGCTTTACTTTGCCAAAAATCATTGAACCATGACCAAATTCGAACTTGGCATGGACATTCCAAAAACATATCCATATGTCAAATTTGAGTTGAATGTGTTGTACCGGTGGGGAGATAATAAACAGAAACTGAATATTTCATATTATTTTCAAAGTGATAGGTGCATAACTCTGCCAAAAATCATTGAACCATGACCAAATTTGAACTTGACCTGTGCATTCCTTTGACATATCCATATGTCAAGTTTGAGTTGAATGTGTTGTACCGTTGGGGAGATAATGAATGGAAACTGAAAATTTCATATTATTTTCAAAGTAAAAGGGGCATAACTCTGCCAAAAATCATCGAACCATGACCAAATTCGAACTTGACCTGTATTTTATCATGACATATCGGTATGTCAAGTTTGAGTTGAATGTGTTGTACTGTTGGGGAGATAATGAACGGAAACAAAAAATTTCATATTATTTTTAAGTAAAAGGGGCATAACTCTGCCAAAAATCATCAAACCATGACCAAATTCGTACTTAACCTGTATTTTCTCATGACATATCCATATGTTAAATTTGAGTTGAATGTGTGCAACCGTTACTAAGATAATGAACGGAAACTGATGATGACGGAATGACAGAATGACGGAAGGACGGAACAGGGTAACACTATATATCCCGGCCATTACATGGCGGGGGCATAAAAATGCTTGAATGTGGTATCATTGAACCAGCAAATTCTGATTATAATTCTCCAATTGATTTGGTGAAGAAAAAGGATAATACAAACCGCTTTTGTATTGACTTCAGACGACTCAACTCTGTAACAAAGTTTGATACAGAACCAATGGGTAATGTTGAGGATGTGATGGCGAAACTAAAAGAAGATAAGTTCTTCACGAAAATTGATTTGACCAAAGGTTTTTGGCAAATACCTATTGAAGCAAAATCAAGACATCTCACAGCATTTCCTACAATAGAAGGTAGTTACCAATTCAGAAAAATGCCATTTGGAATGGTCAATTCTGGTGCAACATTTAATAGAATGATGCGGAAGTTGCTTTCCGGAGTGAATGATACTGATAACTATGTTGACGATGTGCTTAGACATACGGTTACATGGGAGAGAGACACATAAAAATGTTGAAACAGTTGTTCAAAAAGAATACGAGAAGCAAAGATCACAGTTAACCTTCTAAATGTATGATTGGATTTGAAAGTATACCATTTACCGGTCATGTTGTTTGGCAAAGGACAAATGCAAATGGAAGATGACAAATTAGTCAAAATTAAGAACGCTATGCGACCAGAGTCAAAGAAGCAACTGAGATCGTTTCTTGTCTAGCTGGATACTACCCGAAAATTCATTGCTTAATTTGCAGAAATTGCTTCACCATTGGACAGATTCTTACAAAAAAGGACAGCCAAATAAAAATCATATGGAAACCAGAACATGAAAAAGCCTTTTACGACATAAGAAGCAAGTACTGACACGATCACCAATACTACGACTTCCAGACTTTTCAAAGTCATTTGTTTTGCAATGTGATGCCTCAGATACCGGAGTTGAGGCTGCACTTCTTCAACAGTTTGATGATGGTCTGCTTCCAATAGCTTACGCGAGTAAGAAATTGCTGAATTAGAGAAAGAAAACTACTCGGTTATCGAAAGGGAATGTCTTGCAATGGTATTTGGAATAAAGAAATTCAACAAATATTTGTACGGGACAGAATTTGAGCTGCATACAGACCATGCTCCTTTAACGTATATTCAGAGATGTAAAGTTGAAAGTGGCCGCATAATGAGATGGGCATTATTTCTACAGAACTATAAGTTTAGAAAAGTAGCTGTGAAAGGAAAGGACAACGTATGTGCAGATTACCTAAGTAGACTCGATACTTGAAAAGAGACATTGTAGATTATTCATTTTGTTTGAAAACAGTGGAGTGTTTACTTGAGTAGGGGGCTGTCAGAAAAATCATGAAGTTTATATGAAGATATGTATCTTACAACGAGTTAATATTTCCCTACAGTAATATATTGTTGTAGATGAAACAACGAGTTAATATTTCTTTACAGTGATACATTGTTTTAAATAGAGTCTAAATATCATGTTTAAGCCAGTCGCTGTATGTATACATGTTTAAAGGTCAGATCGTTTAAGCTAGCAAATATGCGCGTTTTGAGAGAGATTTTACATAAGTTAGGAGAGACACGCTGGTAGTGTGTAGCGGTTATTTTTTTATTGAGAAGAGAATTTTGTTGTTTTGTAGGGAGTTTTGTTGGTTTGTTGAAGTGGTTGAATATAATTGTGGTGATCTTAATTGATCAGGGTTTTATGGTTGTAATTAGTTGTTTTGGTTGTTGAGTTATATCTGTCTGTGAAGATATAATTGGTTGATATTGGTTGAATGTTTGTCTGATCAAGATTATTTTAGTTGATGCTTTGTTTTGAGGATATATGTAAATATTGGGTGCTTTAGTTTGCTTTTCTGATGCTGATTAGATTGTGTGAAGTTAATATTGTTGAATGAATGTTTGTGGTTTATACTGCATCTTAGAGTTGTAAAAATAGTCATTTCGGTGTTCTTCATTTTGTGGTGATTTTATTCTTTTGTTTGATCATAAGTTGTTTAGAGCTTGGGCTCGCCAGGTGTCTAGTATTGTTTCGTATAAAAGACGTATACGTGAAAGATATTTCGTATAAGTGGCTGATCTGTGTTTGTTTTGGGTGTAAATAATGATCAGAGTTCTTTGTTTTGGGTGTAAATAATAGTCGGAGTTTGTTGTTTAAATGTATATGTTGATTTGAGATAGAAAAAGATAAAAATACCTAAAAAAATAGTGTTAACTAAACAATTACATGTTAGTTTTCCAACTGAGAATATTTCACTTTTATGTCAGGCGGTGCTGCCCAACCCCCCATATCTTGGAAATCGGTTTCAGTATTTATTACTGAATCTTTCCTGAGATTAAATAACATCAAGGCAGACATCTCTCCTGACACATCGAATTTCATAGATAAACACGTCTGCAGTAAATGTATGTAAATTGTTTGTTTGATTTCTATTTATGAAGTAATTCTGCAGTATTATAATTGAATTATAAAGATTTGGTGAGGTAACTATGACCGTGTATAAACGGTTTTTGCCCTAGCAACTCGAGTCCTATTTAAGCTTTCAAGTTAATCATTTCTTTTGGGTTATATAACCTGTCATTCAATCTGTATGTCAAAATGTAATACTTTAAACTAGCATTACTTGTCTTACAGTTGAACAAAAGATTAAGGGACATTATGTGCACGGGGTGTTATAAATGAGCAATATGATATCTTTTGAACAAATATACGGAAAATGATCGTTAAAATAGCCGGCGACCGGCAAAAAAAAATACTATGATCTCAAATATTATGTTAATAATATCTTACATAATTATACTAATTAAATTTATTAAGCGTGTTTTATTATTTTGAGGTTCATAAGAACAGCAATATATTTTTGAATATCCAACATCCAACATTAAATATGGAAAGTAAATAAATACAATTTAACACGCGAGCGTTACAAGTCAATACTTGTAGAAATACTGTATTCTCATTGACTGCCTGTCAAAATTATTGATAATATTTAAACGCACCATTTGCTGGGACGTTTTCTGACTGGTCACACCGTAAACAAACAGGTAAAATATAATTCTGTGATGAGACAAAAAAAAAAAATTATTCTTTCAATACCGAGTTGTCCGCATAGTGTTATAAATGAGAGCGTGTCTTGCTGTCTGCACTGTGAGTAATTGTCTAGGGCGAGGGAGATATGTTATGAAATGCAACCCGTAACGTTTAAATCTTTCCTGTCCCCGTCATAAGAATGAATCTATGTTGCATCCACTGTAGACGGAGTTCCAATTAAGGGATGGTTTCAGTCTTGAAACTGTTGAAGTTTCGGCTAATATGACCGTAGATTTGAGCTTTGAATCTATCAGGGCGAAAGGGAATTCATTAATCTCAAATATGTCCACAAAAGTTCAACTGTATTTTCATGAAATAATATTTTTATGCCCCCGCAGCATCTGCGATGCGGTGGCATATAGCGATTCACCTGTGTGTTTGTGTGTGTGTGTGTGTGTGTTTGCGTGTGTTTATTGTCCAAATCTCGCTTACATTGACCTGTAAACACACCAACAATTGACTACATTTTGGAAAAGTCACTACATACACTCGTGTAGTGATTTTCCTAATGCTTTAAAAATGCTCTTTCTTCATATTTGTTTGCTAGTCGAAAATTTTGAAATATGTGCAATTTTCCATGTTAAACTGACGTTTCTATACACGTCCTGTTAACTGAATTTTTGATGCGTACACACATTTAATCCAACGCGCACCTGCTACCGGGTGTTATGGTAAGAAATGTCCCCGCGAAAACGTCCACCATATTGAACTCGAAAGGACAACGTGTTTTTTTTTCATAGTTATTTGAAAAAAGTTAAATATTTCGGAGATTACAAGATATTACAGACGTATAAGGAAAATATTTATTTTTTGGGACTTTTCGTCATTTTAATAGTTAAAAAAGTTTCCCTTTTCGGGTTTAAAATTTAAACATTCCTCAGGGTTTTCCAAAAACCCTCGATAAAGCACCCATGACCCAAAATTTTTTTAAAAATTCATAAAATCTAAAAAAAAAAGATTCAAATTTTATGTTTTTAAAAATTTAAATAAAACAACAACTAGAATATTGGATTTTAAAATGCAAAAAACAAATTTCATTTGTAAACACTTTTCCCGGGGAAATTGGCCGCTTTTTAAAAAATAAAAAGGAAAGAAAAGTTTTTTTTTGGGTTAAAAGGGTGGGAAAAATTTTTTAAGATGTATTTTAAATAAATTTAAAATTTGGCTTTAGATTTTAAATTTCCCATTTTTGAGAATGGGAATTTGCCACGGGGCCCAGTATAAAGTTTTTTGTCATACATATAAAATTTACTTCAGGGAGCGGGAAGAATATGTTTGAGTGAATCAATTAGTAAACAGCAATGCATAATGGCCCTGATGGAGGAAAAAAGGTTTTAAGGATTTATTCTCTCAAATCTTATATTTCACTTTTTTTAAATAGTTAAAAAATATATAAGGAATGGTAGGCTAAATATTGTGAAATAATATGAAAAAGGGTCATTTGGTAATTAATTAATATTTTGCTGTTATAAGGAAAATAGAACAGAAAAGATAATAACAATATTGTGAAGTTTAAAAGTAAGATTAAAGTTGACTGGTATAGATCTCTAATAAATTTTCATTTCTTTTTTAATTCACAATTTTGATTTTTTTTTCAAAATCATCAACGGTGACCGGACCCATTTCAAAAATTAAAGGAAATAATCGCTTAATAAAATGTCATTTATAAAGAAAAGCAAACTAATCATCTGAAAAATAATGATTAAATTTTAATGAAAAGATTTATTTTGAAAATCTTTTTTGGGGCTCCCATTGACCACCTAGAAATAATGTAGGCCCGAATTGGACCAATTTTTTGGCAAAATTTGACAATGGGGGTGTGTTGAATTAAATTTGACTAGAGCTAGCTGCATTCTTGCAGCAAAGACCGACTAACATAGTTTTGAATGTTATTTGGGTCTTCTACTTTCCTGACTTAAGTACGCAAAGAGAGATTTTTTAAAAATTGTACATTTGAAGATTATTGAAATACATGTAGATAAATTGTGTTTTAGCTTGTCTCACACATCATGACCATGGTTCCATATAAGGCTATACTTGGGTTATACATGGAATTGATTGGTAATGAGTTTTCAGCTCCAAATTGTGCTTGGGATTAGTTGGCAAGAGTTACACTTGAATGTAAGTACAAGAATGTACAAATAAACACGGATATACTCCGGTCAAAGATTTGAAAATGATTTGCATAGGAATACATATTTGTTTGTAAAAGGCTCCATGTAAGGTCTTATAAGGGTCTCATACAATTAAAACAAGATTTTTACTTTATTTGCTAGAGTTTCATAAGGGTTAACCCATAAGGTCCTGCAGAGTTTTATCAAATTATTACATATTTGTGTATGTTTTGATATAAATTGATCCATTTTGGGATGGCTTCAGGCTTCATAAATTTCAAACTAAAATTCAATGAAAGGAACACCCATATCTGCGAATAACTGTTATATAAAACAATGCAACAGATGGCAGGATAAGAAAGAATTAGAAATCATGATAAGACTGATGACTTTTTGTGTCCCCCCCAGCTCATTTGGGCCACCAGCCCCCGAAAATTTTTCACCGTCACCCAGGCTGAAGTAAATCGGTGGGCCTTAAAGGGCCCTTGTTTTATTTTTTGTGCGGGGGAAACCCTTTTTTCCCTTTGAATGAAATTCTGGGTTAATGCAACAAAGTATTTCTGGGTGATCAAAAGCAGTTGGGGTTTGGCTGGGGGCGGTATTTTGTGGTTTTTCGTTGAAACAGTTCTTTGCTGCCCCGCAAAAGGGCCCAAAGGGAAAGACAGAATAAAAGGTGATCCCCTTTTAAAATATTCGTCTAGACCGTGTCTGCCATGTATTTTTTCCTATTAAAACCGTATTCAGGGTATAAGGGTGATATTTTGAAATCATAGGGTGCACTTGGAAAACCCGCCCCGGGGTAAATCATGTGACATTTGGTGTGTTTATCTGGTGTTGGAAACAGGATTTAGGACGGTCTTTGAACGATTCCCATGCGATTTGTATACGATTTGAGTTGACTTTAAATACGGTTGTATATACTGAATCTCATACGGGCTATTATGATCTTGTACAGTGGCTTATGTGACACCCATATAATTGTTTTAATATTTTCAAAAATCATACACAGCTTACACTGATACACTTTGAATGGCCTCGGTTGGTTCGGTCATATGTACGGTTTACATGAGTGGCCAACCGTATATTAAGCTGTGTGTTTCTGTGTGAGAAGGGCTTTACACAAGGTCAGGCGCAAAACTTGAAAACATTAAAGCAAATGAAACTACTATCTGTTGCATCAGGGTCTTTCAAATAGATTTTGAAAGACCCTGGTTACATATTAGACAAATGTCTCACCTGAGTTATTGATTTTAACTAATTTCAAATTTCCTTCAAAAAAGAGTAAATGTATTTAATTGATTTAATTTCTTGAGTTCCGATAAAAAATATTGTATTTTAATTAATTTTTGTAAAAAATTATTTATATATGTACATGTTATCTCCTTTATAATTTTAATTCAAAAAATATTTCTGAAATGGATGGAATCTTGTCATGTCAACCAAAATGTACATTTCAAGGAGTGTAATGATTATATCATTTAATAGATGGCCCTGGCAGTGTTTTTTACCCCCTGCTTTGGGGAAAATGGTGCCAGTACCAGACAGATTTGTGATGGCTTATCTCAAATTGGGAATTTTACATAAGATGCAAAATATACATTGGGAGTTCCTTTTTGATCCAGGAAAAAACATGTATAATATGCATAATAATAATACACTTAAAAACCGTGTATTAATTAACTTTAATGATTTTTTTGTTACTTTAGGTTGAAAAAAAGAAAACAATTGTACATAATAATTATTTAGGTGTGAAACACTAAAAAAAGTACGAAATGAACTGGGTTACGAAAATATGGAATATGTGGTTATACCTTGGTTATTATCCTATATCACTTATCATCATGAAGCAACCATAATATACTGGATTGTTTAGCTTTTTGAGGAATTGTCAGTGTTATTTTGGGCTCTTTGCAGATATGAAATGGGAATTTGCTGTCTATTTTTTCTTTTTGGGAACTATGCTTTTTTTCTGGTATAAAGTAATTTTAAGGGGAAAAAAAAGTTAACAAAGGTAGATATGAAACATTGTCATTGATATTATTTAATGATCAGATGATCAAATAATACGAACCAAAAAAAAAGTTTCCCCCCTTTTAAAAGGAAAGGGCTTGCACAGTTGTGCCTTCATCCCAACCCTTTAAAATTGTTTTG